>NC_039491.1:10012025-10248992 GCF_003590095.1 Trichoplusia ni
GTCTATCTATATTACAAAAAAAAATATTCTGATACGAATCATGTTGCTTACTCCTAATTAACCTAAAATCATATCAGGGTCTATTACCAAGGTACTAAATTAAAAACATAATTTCAGGTTACTCGAAGAAAACTATAGCAGCTAACAGTCCTTACCTAACGAGGAGCGAGTGAAGATCTTTATAGCAGTAGCAGAGAGCAGTTATGAAAACGCTCGGATTGCCCTTGAGTTCATATCCAGAAGGACCAATGAAATCAGGAATATGTGAGTTTATTTTATCGTATCGCGGAATGACAGAAATTTGAAACGTGGGAATCGTAAATAGTAAGGATTTCATATCTAGGAGATAAGTGGATGAAGCAACAAGCAATTCCAGGAGGAGCAATTATGGGCATGTGTATCAGGCTAAATTATTGCCTATGCATATCAGAATTATCAGAAAATTACATATTAAAACAGTTGCTGGAATTTAGACCTCCAACTATGTGCATAATAATTCAATCTTTGAAACCCTAGTTCACATAAATACTTAGACCTTTGTTTAGTCCTAGCTACCGCATTAGGTTAAGTAACCTGTAATGGTAGATTAGTGTGATAATAAAATAAATGAACAAATAAATTTTAATCGCAGGCGGGCTTAATAATCATAGTTTATTTTTGTTATGAGTTTCATTCTAAACTAATTATTAATTTCAGGTACGGTGGAGCTGCAAAGCTTGAAGAAGTAATATTTGTTCTAGCAGACAATATGGCTAATGCCGACTTAAGTACAGATGTGAGTATTCTACATTTCTATTTTACTGTTCTGACTGCTTCAATATAATACTGACAAGAAGGTGCTGCTAGGCTACCTAAAATCATCCTTCGATCTCTGCTGCAGCAAGTATCCACACAGGATGCGCTTCAAGATATAAGACACATTAACATCTGAGACTTTTTTGCAATATTTAAAGATCTTGGTTTACCGTAACAATGACGGTCGGGTGTGGAGAGTTTATCTCATAGCCATTTTTTTCCCCAGTTCCGTGTGTGGATCCAATCCCAGAACAACAACTTGGACGGGTCGCAGGACGCGGCGGACCGCGCGCTGCTGCAGGTGAGCACTAACCTGGTGTGGGACGCGCAGAGCCTCAACGAGGTCTACGAATGGGATCGATGAGAACCACGCGCCTACCCTCATGCTGAGCTTCGCTGCTCTCATACTATCACTCATGGTCCACTTTCTTAACCATTAGCTCAATAATCAGGACTAAATTTAAGATGTTCCAAAAGTATACTTTGTACCTCAAATTGATAGGGGATAGCATGAGTCTTAACGGCGATTTGAATTGAGTGAGGTTTGGCTCTTAACAGCTTAAAATTAAGTTTCGGTTTTAGGCTAGTTGATATGGGAATCTGTTGCTAATTATGGAAAGGTTAACATTTTGTAAGCAGACGTTTTTAGTTCCAATGATTACAGTCGAGAAGAAGACAGGGTGAAACTAGGATATTTAGAAATTTACTTGGGTACTTCTAAAATCTTGTTTGATATAAGTTTTGAATAATAATTAAGAGGAATAAAAGATATAACTAATTATAAACAGATTTCCATATCTTACGCTAACGATTATTTTATAAATTTAAATTTAGAATTAAGTCGATCGAATCGAGTTAAGTTATTCAAATTAGTTTTTAATTAAACTTATAAATAAGTTAATATTTATAGGAATTGAATTTATAGAAGTAGAAAATAATTATTTTTAATATACTTTACAATACGACCTAAAAAATAGTATTTAATCACATAATAATATATTGTAGGTACTACTAGGTACTTAAGTGACTTATACATTTTTAAAGATTAGTTTTAGTTTTTAATTTTATAAAATTGCACAAAGTAGATAGTAGATAAGTGAATATGAATTGTGTAAGAAGAAGGAAACTCAATGTTATCAATTGATAACATTTGACGTTTGAGTGGTTTTATCCGAATATTTTCAAAAACGGCAGCGGAATTACCCAACGAAAGCTCTTACCTAACGCGTAAGAACAAAACAATGCAATAGCACATTTTTAGATAACGCTATCACAATCAACCAATCAGTCAATTTGTCTTTGTTCAATCTTTAAACAAAGACAAATTTGCGCTTTGATAGTGATGTCGCAAAAAACTGTGTTGGAGTGTCTTTGCAAATTACGTGATAGTAAGAGCTTTCGTTGGGTAATTCCGCTGCCGTTTTTGAAAATATTCGGATAAAACCACTCAAAACGTCAAATGTTATCAATTGATAACATTGAGTTTCCTTCTTCTTACACAAATTCATATTCACTTATCTACTATCTACTTTGTGCAATTTTATAAAATTAAAAACTAAAACTAATCTTTAAAAATGTATAAGTCACTTAAGTACCTAGTAGTACCTACAATATATTATTATGTGATTAAATACTATTTTTTAGGTCGTATTGTAAAGTATATTAAAAATAATTATTTTCTACTTCTATAAATTCAATTCCTATAAATATTAACTTATTTATAAGTTTAATTAAAAACTAATTTGAATAACTTAACTCGATTCGATCGACTTAATTCTAAATTTAAATTTATAAAATAATCGTTAGCGTAAGATATGGAAATCTGTTTATAATTAGTTATATCTTTTATTCCTCTTAATTATTATTCAAAACTTATATCAAACAAGATTTTAGAAGTACCCAAGTAAAATTTCTAAATATCCTAGTTTCACCCTGTCTTCTTCTCGACTGTAATCATTGGAACTAAAAACGTCTGCTTACAAAATGTTAACCTTTCCATAATTAGCAACAGATTCCCATATCAACTAGCCTAAAACCGAAACTTAATTTTAAGCTGTTAGAGCCAAACCTCACTCAATTTCAAAATCGCCGTTAAGACTCATGCTATCCCCTATCAATTTGAGGTACAAAGTATACTTTTGGAACATCTTAAAATTTAGTCCTGATTATTGAGCTAATGGTTAAAGAAAGTGACCATGAGTGATAGTATGAGAGCAGCGAAGCCTCAGCATGAGGGTAGGCGCGTGGTTCTCATCGATCCATTCGTAGACCTCGTTGAGGCTCTGCGGCGTCCCACACCAGGTTAGTGCTCACCTGCAGCAGCGCGCGGTCCGCCGCGTCCTGCGGACCCGTCCAAGTTGTTGTTCTGGGATTGGATCCACACACGGAACTGGGGGAAAAAAATGGCTATGAGATAAACTCTCCACACCCGACCGTCATTGTTACGGTAAACCAAGATCTTTAAATATTGCAAAAAAGTCTCAGATGTTAATGTGTCTTATATCTTGAAGCGCATCCTGTGTGGATACTTGCTGCAGCAGAGATCGAAGGATGATTTTAGGTAGCCTAGCAGCACCTTCTTGTCAGTATTATATTGAAGCAGTCAGAACAGTAAAATAGAAATGTAGAATACTCACATCTGTACTTAAGTCGGCATTAGCCATATTGTCTGCTAGAACAAATATTACTTCTTCAAGCTTTGCAGCTCCACCGTACCTGAAATTAATAATTAGTTTAGAATGAAACTCATAACAAAAATAAACTATGATTATTAAGCCGCCTGCGATTAAAATTTATTTGTTCATTTATTTTATTATCACACTAATCTACCATTACAGGTTACTTAACCTAATGCGGTAGCTAGGACTAAACAAAGGTCTAAGTATTTATGTGAACTAGGGTTTCAAAGATTGAATTATTATGCACATAGTTGGAGGTCTAAATTCCAGCAACTGTTTTAATATGTAATTTTCTGATAATTCTGATATGCATAGGCAATAATTTAGCCTGATACACATGCCCATAATTGCTCCTCCTGGAATTGCTTGTTGCTTCATCCACTTATCTCCTAGATATGAAATCCTTACTATTTACGATTCCCACGTTTCAAATTTCTGTCATTCCGCGATACGATAAAATAAACTCACATATTCCTGATTTCATTGGTCCTTCTGGATATGAACTCAAGGGCAATCCGAGCGTTTTCATAACTGCTCTCTGCTACTGCTATAAAGATCTTCACTCGCTCCTCGGTTAGGTAAGGACTGTTAGCTGCTATAGTTTCTTCGAGTAACCTGAAATTATGTTTTTAATTTAGTACCTTGGTAATAGACCCTGATATGATTTTAGGTTAATTAGGAGTAAGCAACATGATTCGTATCAGAATATTTTTTTTTGTAATATAGATAGACAGACTTAAAAAATATTCTTCCTTGGACTGTATATTCTTCCAATAATTTTCCTTTTTAGAAAAAAGAAGGCATTTCCAGAAGATCTTGGACCTGGTGCAAACGTCTTGGTTCAGGCACTTGATTGCTTAATAAAGTCTTGGTAGGTATTATTAAAATAATTACCTATTAACATAGTCACCGTCCGCGAGCAAGCAAGAGATTCCAATATAACAACTCGCTCGTATTGACTGATGTCGGTTTCCAGATGTTTTACGAGCGCATCGATTGCTTCTTGACCGGCTTCTTTGACCATAGTACAGTACACCGCCCGGTCGGATGTCGTGAGGGATAGCAGTGTTCCTAAAATCAAAATAAAACTTTCTGTTCAGGAAATAAATTATACATCTGCAAAAAAGACTCTGGACAAACATTCGTGGATCACACAAACGCTTGTCCTACGCAGGGATCAAACCACAAGGCTATCGTGCAGCCAGAAAGTTATAAATTCATTATTAAAATCATCCAGATATTTTATGCTTACACATTGTTGTCAGAATCGTAGAACATGTCAACGGCGGCTGCAATACAAGGCTGGTAGTTGGCCTTGCAGGCATGCTCCATAACTAGGCCTCGAGTGAGCGAGTCCATCACTGGTTCTGAGAGGCTCAATTTAGGACTGAATCCGAGCTCATTTTCGACAGCGCCGATTGTTCGTCGGACCATTCGCTGAAAACAGAATGCACGTTAACTTTGCAGAAGATATTTTATTTTGAATTTTTGGTGATCGGCATTGCTTGGCAAAAGATAATATATATTTGATACTAATACTTTTTTCCTGCCGAATACCTAAAGTGAGCAAAAAATGACCTATGATTTTTTTTTCAGTCATTACTTTCCCACTGCAGGGCAAAGGCCTCCCTTAGATTCTTCCACTCTGTCCGGTCTATTGCTTTTGCCATCCACTGTTTGTGGTACGCATCCAGTTCGTCGCGCCATCTCATTCGAGGCCGTCCTCGTCGCCGTTTTATGTTTGATGGGACCAAGAGGGTACAGACTTTGGCCAGGAGTTATCGGGCAAGCGACAAACGTGGCCTGCCTATCCCATTTTAAATGGGCAGCATTCCTATGAATTACTTGAGTATTTTTCAACGTACCAAATATATATCAGGATCTAAATCTCATCTTCAGTCACCATGGCTACTAGTCGTTTTCTGAGGAATTCCATATTTCTAACGAAAGCCTTCCACGCTGGGTAGTTGGTTTCATGTTGCATAGTCAATACAAGATTGAAAGCAATTTCGTAGGTCAGACGTCGGCCTCTAGCCAGATTAAGAGCATCGTCTACCAGCTGGAAAAACAAAATAATAATAAGATTATTAACATGAACAAGTTGGATTTAAATAAAGTAATAAGAATTGATAAGGAGAATTCTTAAAGTACTTCTGTCACTAAAGTAAGACGCTTCACAACTCATACGTTTACTATCTTTTACGGCATCCTGTTTTAAGAGCTAATAGTCTAAGCAGACCATTTTTGTCCATTTTTTTCAAACAGACCATTTTTAGTGCTAACGTCGGTGACAACAAATACGATTTTCAAAATTAGAGTGACTGTATAAAACCGTGTAAGTAATAAAATGAAACTTACTGTTCCGCGGTTAAGTGGATGAATGTCTTCCCTTTGATCTGGATCGTCTAGAACTTCAGTGAGTGTTTCCCAAAGTTCAGGATCATAGTTCACTCTATAGTAACCTGAAAAGTATGAAACAAAGTTTTATGACGTCATTATCAGTAGGTGCCATCTTTGTCTACTTTTTATCTAAGCATTTGAATCCTTAAGCTCTTGGAATTGAATCCAAATTGTAAGAGAACTCACCTTGACCCTGTATATTGAAGAGAACCCAATCTTCCTCATCTAGATCCATGTCTATAGTGTCAGTGCCACCCAAAGTACCAGATGGGTACATAGTGTCTACGAAATTAGGGTTTACGCTTGTGGTAAATGTGATCGGTATATCATAGCTGACAGGCGTCTGGCTTGCAAATCCGAATCGTTCCTGCAGAGAAAAAGGGATCAAAACAAATGTACTTATTTGCCTTGTTTTAGATTGTAAGCCTTTATTTAGGTAAATGGTAATTTTTAATTCCATTTTTACTCCACTTAGATATTTTTACTTCTTAGCTTAAATGGGCACGATTTATTTTTCCGAGATCTATATTCAATAATGAGAACTTATACCAAGTGATTTGATTTTTACCTACCTGTGATACAAATACTCCTCCTCTTCGCAGTAAAACGTTCAATACAGGGTATCCATTGTTTTTAATCCATGGAGTGAGCGTGTCCTTTATATATTCATGATCGTTACCTCCGGCTGCCAGCCAGTAACTGTTCATGGAGTCTATGAAATCATCGCTGTCAATTGGCTGGAAAGCTCTGCGGAAAAATAATGAAATTTATTGTTTCTACTAGGTTTCATTGTTATACCAAAATTATCATGCACATTTCATCTGAATAATCCCACGTATAAGGAAACGTACGTATTTTCCTTTTTCATGTCATCCAAAGTCAGTTATTCCCGTAAACAAATTTTATCGCTTGTCAACTGTTATGTCTATATCAAATTTATCATAACTTATCATACCGTCATTCTTAAGTTTATTGATCACACTGCTTGTGAATGCTGCTTATACGCAATACTGATATATTTGACATACTGGATCTAGGTAACGTATTAGGTATGAATTAAAAAAGAACTGAATTATTGGAGTCTGCAAAGTCGAGCTGATCAACTCAAACGGTGAACCAAAAGCTATTAGGAACACTGGCCCCTATCAGGCGCCACAAAACAACTAGATGAGGAATACGTACGATAAATAGAATGACAAAAACGGGACTCTCGATTGCTCATTCATGACAGTGGGAAAATAATTGCTAAAACGGTGACAAAACTTACCCAGTGTTCAATCTTGCTCTCGCACCTAAATGTACAAAGTCATTATCTGCGTCCCCCAATAAGAGTCTGAACATCCTTAGTATAGCAGGGGCCTTGTACTTCAAGAGCCCATGTATGTGATCCCTGATGACATCTTCATTAAATATGTTCGCTGGTTCTAATATCCGCGCTGAACTGTACGCGTCGAGGAGCAGACTCTCCTGAATGATTTCAGTCACGAATAGTGTGTGAGCGTCCAGGACTGACACAACGGTGCTCGTGCCATCTGATTGGAACTGAAATATCAAGTTACGTTGTAAATTTAGAAGTAGCTCCTCCAAACCAGCAGGTAAGCTTATTTCAATAACTGATGATGATGGTGATATTCTCTCAGGTTTGAAGTTTATTTAAATTACCTCTTTGTAGGCTTCCCAGCCGGCGTAAGTCGCTAGACCGGACAAAACCCACTCATGAGCCCAGTTCCGGGGATATATGACCCCTCCAAACCATTGCCTGGCCATCGCCTCCGCTATCTTTGGGAACGCTAAGCTTCTCTGTCTAATGGAACAGTCTTCTGTCATCATAATGTATGGTTCCTGTAAAAGAGTAATATTGTGATGCAATATTACTTTGGTACTTAGGTATTTAGCCATAACGGTTCATAACCGCCCGGTGACAAAGTGACGGTAGGTCAGATAGTGGCGCCTCAATTATAAGGTACCGTTTTACCCTGTGGATACGAAATACTATAGTGTATCAAAATCATAAAATATCAATGTCACGGATCGACATAGCGATGTAATTTGAAGAGAGCAAGTTTGATTAGGTCGCAACTAAGTAATAAAATATTCAAGTACGAACCAAATGCCAACAGTCGACAGAGAGTTCCAATCCTTGGAGACGTCAGGTAATGCCAAAATATTCATGTTGCCATTTTGATCTGCTATTATATCGACGAACGATCTGTTAGTCCAAGCGTTTAAGAAGTTGTAGTAGGAGTTGATGGCTACTGACGGTTGTGACATTTGCCCAGTAAGACCTGGTCTAGCAAATAATGGTGCATTCTGTATTGGTGTGTTGATAATGGCAAGGTTATGTGCCACCATGCCCCACAGGTGTGGAGGTGATTCCAAAGTTCTGAATGTATCACTGAAATAATAAAATTTTGTTAAGACAAAATGTTGCTTAATAAAATATAATATAAGATCATATCCAAAAAGTGTTGATTAATTCGAATTAACAAGCGTAATTATATTTGAATTTTATTTTTTGCTGAACCCTGCTTGCTTATTTCATTTTACTCACTCAGAATTATCCTCCAAGGCTGAATTTGATACTATATGTTGGTAGTTCAAATTTTTGAAGGTAAACTTAAATTTGGCCGTTAGTGTAGGTTCATCCATGCAGGGAAATACTCGTCTTGCGTATATCGGGTGAAGATTCATTCCTACATATGTCCTGAAACAAACAATCAAAAATGAGTCAAGAAATAACAGTAAAAAGATGAATGAAACTGTTTTATAAAAAAAAAAGTTTTAAAAGGAAATAAATAAACAAAAATCAAGACATTTTATAAAGTTTACGTTTGACAACCATTGAGCCTGAGAAAAATAAAAATATTATCAACCCCCTTATGGAATCTGAATGGACTTGATGAGTTACTTTCCTAATCTCAATTTTAGAATAAAACTAGCGAGTATAATACGTAATCTCGACACACAAAATATCGATGAATGCTAATACGTTACAGCGAAAGACCGTGTCTGCGAAGCTACTACACTTGAAAGCACGTTACCGCGATAGATCTTCACTGCGTTTTTATAATGTTAAATTAATTGGTACAAAACTATAAATGAAATAAATAATTCGTAGGGATTACTTTTTGAATAATTTGTCCCGGAGAATCGTGAAAAGATGTGCCTAAAAAAAGTGTTCCGTATATGCCTACTGTATAAAAAATAAATGTACATAAATGTACTAAAAAGGAGAAGTCATTTTTCCCTAAGAATCATTTGTTTCATTTATAGTACTGTACCAATTAATTTAACATCATTAACACGTGCAACCAAGGTCATTAGAATCGCAGTGAAGATCTATCGCGGTAACGTGCTTCCAAGTGTAGTGGCTTCGCAGACACGGTCTTTCGCTGTAACGTGCATCGCAGTTTTGTAGCATCGTATTAGCATTCATCGATATTTTGCGTGTCAAGATTACGTATTCTACTCAAAACTAGCTGATCTGACTTAATTTTGTCAGGCTAATTGGAGAATCAAAACCTTACAGAGCACCACCTGCAGCCCTTTAAGAGGAATTCAGTTACACACACGTACGCATGTAGAAAAAAAATACCTTTTAGTTTTGATTTGTGCTTAAGTATACAACAGCAACATTCAGAATAATTGTGATTACCAACTCTGGGTTATGTATTTTAAGATTTATTTATTTATTTGCAGTATTTATCAATATAACTTTAGATAGCCAGAAACCATGCCTAGTTAATAACACAAACTTATTACTATGAATTTCGCGAGACTTTAATCCAAACCCAAAACCGTTTTAGAAAACATCACGCAAACGTCAAACCAGACATGTTTATATTGATACTCTTTTTATCTATTTTGGCTTATCTTATGTTTTCTTTATTTGATGTAACTTACTGAAATTTATGAAATTTTCTGTAAATAAAATAGTCTGCTTACTCGTTATCGTATTCCCCACGAAACAATCCGAGTCCATGCTTCGCTAATTGTCCACTAAACTCGATAATCACCTTATACGATGTGAAAGGAACATCAGGGGATATTTTCAACTGGACTCCAGACTTACTGAATTTCGTTTTCTTTAGGTCTGCTCCAGGTAACAAGGCGACTTCTACATTATTTATAACGATATCTTTAGCATGGAATATCAAATCATTTTCTCTCGTCGCTTGTGATACCAAAACATCTATTATAGCTCGGCCTTTGAACGAGTTGCCATCGAAGGTTAGGTCAATAGCGTATTCTGTCGCTTCTTGTCCAGGTCTCACATTGTTTCTCATTGCGATAGCTCGAGCTTTGTTTACAGTCGCAGCAGCTGTCATGTCTACTTCATTTTTTGTTTTTAAGGCATCGTCACAATCCTCCTCAACGTCTTCCTGATTTTCAGTTAGTAGCGAGTTTACAGCACTTTTGTATACGGTTTCAGACGTACGAAGAAAGAGGTCTGAGTTTAAGGGTAACGATTTCGCAGACACGTTAACTATCACTAAACATGAGATAAAGAAGCACTTCCACTTAAAACTAGTCCAGGCCATATTTATTTGCTTTAATGTTACTCGCAATCTCTTCTGTCGCGTCGTATCACTGCACCGTCTTGGTTAAAATGGGTCGTTATAGAAGACATGTGGAATTATAATCGTATAGCATCTTATAAGATAGGAGAGGATTGTCGATAATGTCATAACTAGGTTTAAGCAGATAAAGATGAAGACGGCATTTGATTCTTGTTGGAATTTATCGTGTACGTGCGTTTGTGCATTTTAACATATTGGGAGATATTTTTCTTCGACTCATGTACAGGATGATTATAATTTTATTCTGCTGGTTACGTTTTTTTATGTGTAGAAAATACAATATCGATAAGTTTCTAATTATTTTCAGTGGATTTGAAACTAAACTAACTTTCAAAGTGACTTTTCATCAGTGACTATTAGGCAATATTTAGTTAACAATACACGTAAGACAAGTCAGGGATCGATAACAGAAAATTTTCTACTTTGTCAGTTCTATAAAAAAAAGCTTTTGACAGGCCGTAAAAAATAACCAAAATGTGGCAAACAACATACTCCTGATTCAATTTGAAGTGAAATACAATTTTAGACAATTTGATCTTTATTTAATCTCACTTCGAAAATTGCATCGAGTAACTAACTTGTTGCAAATCCTAACGTGTATTGCTTTTATGATTTAAGAAAATAGGTTTCATTTAAGTTTTTTATCTATTAATTTTATTTATTAATTTGTTCACTTATTTCAGTTAACGAAAACAATTATGCATTTGAGGTTAAAGGGCCGCCGCCTCTAAAGCTATATCATCGCAGTTGAAGAAGAGAGATGCCTATTTGGTATGAGCTCTGACCCACTTCTGCAGCAGCACCATTTTTTCATAACTAATAACTACAACTAAGTTATTACTTAACTAAGCAAAGTTAACTGGGCTAAGTTAAGTTTTCCTGATTGCAATAATTTCAGAATGTACCAAACCTGCACACGTTTCAATTAAAAAAAAAGACAATTAATACGTCCCCTCCTACCCAAAAGTAATTTTGCAGTTAGACATAGATCAAAAGGTTTTAAATTGAAGAACAAAAAGGGAAATAACCTATTTTTATCTGAGTATTTGTTACAATGAAACAAACACTCAGGAATGTTTCACGTTTTTTGATTGACACTATCACGAAATATTTATGAAATCGATAAACTTTTAAGAGGTTTTTATCTAAGCGATAACATACATCATCTGTGCCTAAAACCACTAGTTTCAGATCAACTGTTAAAGAAGAAACATTTATAATAAAAAATATTACTTGATTCCTGCTTTTCTTATTTAATTAATCATCAATCACCGGAGGGCCTGCCGCCACCTCTTATAGTTACTGATATGTAATTTAATTTAAATTATATTAATTTAATCGTTTGTTCGAAAAATAACATACAATAAAATTTCTAATAGTTCAGGATTATCGCCATTTAACTTTAAATTTTCGTTGTTTGATACAATAAGTATGAGATTTGCGTCAGCAAATTATATGCTGTTATCACTTCCAACTTAATGATTCACATAGCTTAAAAAAATGGTCGAATATTTGATTTAAAGGTAACTAACTTCATTTATCCAACGGCGCTTATCCAGTTTCGTATTGTGATAGTAACCATGTAATTTTTTTATAATAATCGTCAATCAAAACTATTATCACACATTTTAAGCTGACTTAAACATCAATACTAATTTAATGCTTTTATTTAAAACACTTTGAGCCACTTACGACCTTCAGTAATGAACAATCCGCTTTTTAAAATGATCACAAACTTACAAAGATTACATACATAAATTTTAGTTTTCATAGCATTTCATTGTATGACAAGACTTATCTTATTTCGTGATTCATCATAATACTGATAGGTACATCTTCAAGATGACAGTATAGCTTTTTATCAACGCTGACACATGCAAGCTTGTCGCTTAGCTAAGGAAGCTTTAACACCGTTATATTTTACAGGGATTAAAACGACGAACTGTATTAATTGAAGTCTGGTATAGATCACCAAGCCAAACTCAATGTGCGCGACGTGTCGCAGGTTTTATCAACCCCGAAGACAAGTATGTGTGTGAACCACGAACGCTGGAGGATTTGCGCGACACAAGGATTGAATTTCTTAAAGCGTGCGGATTGTATAAAAAATCAACTCAACTTGTAAAAATGAATAAAACGTTCAGCATGGATTATGTATCATGCATCTTAAATGCATGATATCTCTTCATTTTATCTATAGTTGAAAATGATAACAATTGGCCTTCGACGGCTAAAAGATTTCCGTTGCTTTTTTTCCAACGGCCTGAGTCATAAAAATATTTAAAGGTACTTGTAAATGCAAGAGATGCATATGTTACTTCTTTCCAATAATTTATGCATTTGCAGGATTTCATAAGACAATACTGATTATAAAGACTTAAAATTAGGTTGATTTTACAAAAAAGCAAAATAATGGACATCATCGCATTTATATATCCACAATAGTAACATCTCCTGGGCTTATGCTTATAAATCATTTTGAATTGTATTAAATACTATAAGGACGTTGATCAGGTTCGAAATTTGTCAAACGTAACACGCGATGTGTTTTACGATCTTGGGATAGTACCTAGCTGATATTCTAATTGTTACATTAAAAAAGTATACTTACTCAGTTCCATAGCGTCCTGCGTACAGTCCAGTGCCTGCCGGTTGCAAATCTCCGCTATATTCAATAAAGAATCTGAATTGGTTTGAATTAACTCCAGGTTCTATTTCTAAAATATCATCGTCATTCACCCCAAATGATGCTACTGCCATCTGATGAGTGCCTTGGCCGAATGTAAACAAGACTTCCTTAATGTCCAGGTCACCAACATAAAAAAGCACATCAGAATCTCTGGCAGCCGTAGTTAAAGCCAATACATCTACTTCAAGTCTTCCAGTAAACGTGCCATCCGCCACATTAGGCGTTAACTCCACTCTAAAGTCAGTGTATGCCATTCCATCGCCAATGGTGTTTCTCATAAAAGAGTTGGTAGAATTTCTCGTTGCATTAACCACTTCGAACGTTTCTTGTGATACAATTTCTGGTAACACGACATCTTCTATTCTTAATATTTCATTAACGTCTATAGGTTTTGCTGAAACTGTCACTATTGTAATTATAAACAAACACTCGAGTACATTATAAGCACCCATTTCGCCGACACAATTTATTGGGACTTCTCATCGAAATTACGCAAATGCGTTTACGTCGATGAACTACGGCTAACTGATCTGATTTAAGTTTCTAAGAGATTGGGTTTTCATTCGCTGTATGGACAGAACATCACCCGAGATAACATTGCAGATCTGTACACTGCTTGCCATATTTACTTTGATACCAAATCTATTTTTTGATCGTGACATATTTATCTCAACGTCAACGTGATGCTCACTGCGATCCACATTTTTATAAACGTGAAATACCTTTTTAAAATTTCAGTTTAGATAGCACAAAAAATTGTATGCATAAAATTTATCTATATATTATGGCGACATACTAATAGGTCCATTCGGTTTGGTATACCGTAGCTTTTTTTTCTATAATACAATACAAGTGCCTAATTAATTTCACTTACGCGTTTGAATTTAACTGCTGTGTGCTTATGGTAAATAAAAATGAAATTTACGTTTAACCGTTTGTGTACCTAAAACGAAATTTATTAGTAGCTTCAAAAGACTGAAAAAAAACTGTGTTTCCCTCACTTGCACCTCAAGTGTACCTAGCCAAATATCATGTATCTGATAATCGCCTCTCTTGTGTAATGCCATAAGATAAGAGTGGACTGTAACGGAATCGATAGCCGGTGGAGTTTTTGATATTTCAAGTTTTCAAGTGCTTAAGCTGAATAGATAAATAAGATATTTGAAGAAAGATATAGTCTTAAAACATTTCGTATCACGGTGTACTTTGTAGAGGAAGTATTACAATTGTCGCAAATAGTATGGCTTCTTTTTTAAACGGGACTCCCGCACTAAGAAATTTTATCCTTGTGTCGCGGGGGGTTCACAAACATCCAAATCACATGCACAAAGACACCCAGTCTAAGGACAAGCATTCTCGGATCACACAAATGCTTGATCTATGCGGGTTCGAACCCGCGACAAGTCGCGCTCAGTGGGTTTAGCGTGGTGACATCAACCACTCGGCTATCCGTGCAGTCCAGTTATAGAGAGGATATTTTTTCGGTTTTTTTTTTATTAACAACCATTAGGTCCAAATACAAGAGAGTTTTGTAACGATGTAACTGAATTTAGTTTAAAAAGATGGTGTGATGTTCTATTTTAAATAACCATAAGAAAATAAAGCACAATTTTGTAAAAACGTATTTATTAAAAATATCAATCGTTTGTACTAAAATTATTGTACATTTTATAAATTATTTAAGATTACCAATTATTGTCTCCAAAGGCACTTGAACTCAATATTTATCCTCTTCAATCTGTCCATGATCTTAGAACTTACAACTGCAGTATTGTAACGAAAATTTCGTTCAACAATTTAAAACCAATAACTTATTATCATGGTATAATTATGACCCCTTTAAAGGAGATATTAAAGTATTTATTAAAACCGAATTCCCCAAACAAGGAAATCCCTTTGTTCATGATGTAACTTAAGAACGACTTAAAAAGTTACACTCAACAACTTCAAGAAGAAAATAAAATGTTTTACACCTCTTACTGAACACAGCGAGTATTTATTTACAAATACAGTTATATGTATATAATACAACTACAAATTCAGGAACAATAAAGTTCTTAACAGGTCTTAATTTAATAGTTGAAGATTGTAACGAAAGCGGAAATGAGGACGATTAAGCTTGAGACGAGCATCGGTGCTCCGCTGCTACCGTAGTTGCTTCTGAGCCAGGCTTCGACAACAGCCGCGTTATCTTTAGTCCACGTGACGGAAGCTGCGATGTTCTCATTGATGCCAGCAATTGCAGCTATCTCGCCAGCAGAGAAAATGTCCTCGTAGCGTTTTTCGAAATCACGGACCTGTGGAATGATGAAACAAATGAGTAACATGAAGCGGAACGTTAAGAAAAGTTCTAATTCAAGCATTATGGCCAAAAGAACGTGTATCTTGATTGGATTGGTAACGGACGGTGATGCACTATATTTTACAATACTTGGTACAAAGGTAGCCTATCGCAGTTTATTACTGGTCTTAAGTTCGCTGAAGTTCAGTAACAGAACTATGGTAAGATATTCAAAGCAAAGAAAAGTATAGAAGGCAGTAAATTTAAAAAATATTGCTTCATTCGATATTGTGTCAGATGTACCTTTTCCAAATGGGCCTCCGTTGTAAGTCTTCTAGCAAAAGCGTTCAGAATGTTCGTAGTACCCGTCAAGCCTTGTACTCTGTAGAAGAAACCAACATATTAAAAAAATTGTGTATGTTTCGTAGTCACCACGCTAATCGACCCTGTAATTGACGCTTTAAGAATGGTAACGTCAGGTCATTCAGACTCCAGTTGGTTTCTAAACTAGTTCCGCGATCCCGAAAAATAAGCGAAACATTTTTACGAACGCGCCTCTCGAAAGTTATTATGAAGTCTGAGTGGACTTTTATTCTTAATTGTTTCGACACTAGTACATATATTCTACTGACTCATGTTCCATATCATATAGCTTTAGACAAAAAGTGATGAAATATCAAAGATGTACTAAAAAATATTTCCTTTCAAACATAAGCCACTCAAAAGCGGGAATAGTTTGTCAAAAAGTTAAAACTCACTTTTTAATTTTTCTGTGACTTTAGACAGCATAAGTACTAAAACATGAATGAATCAGTAGTAAAAAACGTACCTGGGTTGGATTTCTGCAAAGTTTGCAACAACGAAGTCCAAGGCTGCTTCAGTGCTTTCAGGGCTGGCGTTAGTCACAGACACGATGACGGTGTGCCTGTCTTGCTCTCTGACCGGGGAGTTGTCATCAATCACTTGACCGAGGTAGCTGGAGATAGAAATTACAACTTAGATTTCAAATGATACATAAACAAATCTATACTAATATATAAAGCTGAAGAGTTTGTTTGTTTGTTTGAACGCGTTAATCTCAGGAACTACTGGTTCAAATTGAAAAATTATTTTTGTGATGAATAGATCATTCATCGAGGAAGGTTTTAGGCTATAAACCATCACACTGCGACTAATAGGAGCGAAGATACAAAATAAAAAGGAAAATGTGGAAATAACAGGGTAGATATAAATCATAACTGATATCTTCTAACCACACATAAACACAAAGGTGGTGTACGATTTCTGACCATCCTGTAAAACGGACTTGCCATTAAAGTTGAAACCATCCTTAAGCCATGTGTAATATAAATTTATGAGTGTATTGTTTTTCAGTCTAATGTCTAAAAAACCTCAAGAGGATACATTAGATTAAAGTAACATTTAGTTATTACATTAAGTTATTACATTAAGTTATTCTAACTTCGCATCTTATTAGCCATACAGGTGAACTTTCTTTATCCACATTCCTTGTAGCAATAGATCGGGGTTTTTTTGATTAACCTTAATCATCGCATTCAGGTATACTGAACGTAGATAATCTGGATGCATCGGATTTTTAATTTTTTAAATAAATCTCTACTTATTTACTAACATGTAAGTCATCCCTGGTTTTAAAATGACAAATAAAGAATGTAATAACGAATAAACGAAAAATCAATCCCATTTTGTAAGTATAGTCATTTGTTAGGAATTTGAGATACCAATAAAAAAAGAGAACATTTCATATAATCTGAAGGTATAGCAGTCAGGATCACTAACCACTAGACCAACAGGCCCGTCACAGTTATTATATAACCATAATAACTCACAAAGCACGACGTTCCACGTTCGAGGTGCAACCAAGAGCGTTCAGAAGGATGGACTGCTCGCTGGAGTCTGAGCTGTCGACGTATCTGTTCCAAAGGAAGTTGAAGTTCTCGACGCTGCCGCCACGAAGACCGGAGCAGAACACCAGGGTCTGAATGTCAGCGTTCAGTTGGGCTAGAACGATTTAATTTCGTTATCGATTGTTTGGCAACTAATCGTTGTTATTTGGTAACAGGTAGTATAATCAGCCGTCTGCTGACTATCATATTTGGAAACTTATTTCTTGATTGGTGAGGATTCACGTAAATTCAAAATAAATAATTGGGTTTTACTTGTCGACCAAACACACAGTCACTTCGCACGCGGTAGTCTTTGCGTGATGACATACCATTTGGCTATGTGTACAATCAGATGTCTCATCTGTTAAAGACACTTCTATTTGTGATACTATGTGTACAAAGATGTACAATCTGGTGTCAGGGCTATTTAATCGTCAGTAGGCTTGTGATTTGTGGTTTTTCTCCTTTTTCAGGAAGTAATAATTACTTGGTCTGCGTCTAGGACTTTGAACCTACGGCCTTTAATTTTTCAGTCCTTTGGTCATACTACTGCTTTAAAACCACTAAGGAGTATCTTATAAAAATACTTAAATTACTTACTGGTGCCCTCCCTGAAGCCTTCCAAGAGTTCTTGGGCTCTGTTGATACAGTTCGGGTTGCCATGGCGACAGTTAAGGTCCAGGATGATGTTCCTGTGGTAAGCTGTCACGAACTCTTCGTCTCCAGCTAAGAAGCCGAGCTCCTCGAATAAGGGAGCTGATAGAGCGAGCAAGTATTGCTGAAAATATTTTATAATTAAAGTTATGTCCCATGGTGTGATTTAGATCATAATAATTACTACGAGTCATAGTCCAATATTGACAATTTTTTTACGTCAGTAAATAAGTCCTTGAAAAACGTATGTTGTACGTATGTACGTATGGCGGCACATCAATGGATATCCCGTGACATTTAAAAGGTTTGGGTTATCAATACATATTAAATGAATCGATTAAATCATGATACCGATAACGAATATGAAAGATATTGACATGATAACTAAATGCCGTCCTTAAATAGTTTGGTAATAGAAGATTCAAACTATATGTTGAATGGCTCCAATGTTGTTCTAAGTTTCTGACAAGTTGTGTCTTCAAAGAGGATGGCACTTAATTAAAAAAGAAATCATATTTACAAATTCTACAATTAATCAGTCAGTCACGAACTCAATAACCTGAGCAGGTTTCGTGAGAAATTGCATTATATCAACTGGCCTTTGGCGAGTGAAATATCTACAATCCTTAACGTCAATAGAAAATGCAAGAATGTATGGTTATGAAAGATACATGAAGATGGCAGATGACAGAAACTTCATCATCACACATTTCAGCGATTTCTATTGACGTTAAGAATAGTAGAATTATCACTTGGTTAGATTCTTGACTGTTATATGTTATTGTAAGTAAAAAAATGAAAATGACATTTCACGAACAGTTACCAAAAACCATAAGATGCATTTCAAAGTTTTCAACCAACTTCAAGTTGATAATCGCTGTATGTCCTACCTGGAAGAGGTTGTACACGCCAGTACCGCTGAGTACTCCGTCTAGGTAAGTGAAGGCGGGGTTGGCCGCTCCCCACGGAATGTAGTTCTTCTCCTTCTCAAGGTAGCGAGAGATCTCGAAAGCATGCTCGTAGTTCTGGCAAAATGATCATAAAGGTTAGGTTTTCTTTTTAAGGGTTTTCTGTCATTGCTTCACACAGCACTGTAAAAGAATATTGTCGGACGCTCGAAATTTTGTTAAAAAGTTTATTTAGTTTTGGTGTGTGCATAAAGTTAAAGTATGATAGTTTTTAGGGTTTTATTTAGGTACGTAATTAACGGGCCAGTTTTATTAACTAACTATTAAAAGATAGAACGGGTTATTCAAACTTTTCGGGCGATCCCGGTAAAGAAACCGTTATATTATTATCATTTAAGTAAGAACCATCACATGGCTTATAATTGCATATTTAGCAATTAAAACTGTTGAATATAAATACAAAGTCGATGACACAAAACTACTAGAACTACTACTGAGAAAAAAACACATTCCAAAATTATTTCAAACTCTCCTTAACAAAAAAATAAATAACAACTTTCAACGAATACAATTGAAACCAAAATAATCTGTCTTCAATATTCCAAGAAAATTGAACAATAGCACACGTAACAGACATGCAATCGCATTAACAATTCGTATTCATGTGGCATTATTATTGGGATCCTAAAAGCTTCGCATATTGAATCTCCTTGCATCTTGATGGTATTTGCATAGCATCTATTGGGAGTGTGCATCGATTTACTTCGCCCGTTCGTTCGGAAATTGTATGAATATGCATGTTGGACAAGGGAATTTAGGTATTTCCTTTGTGTGGATTGTATTACTTTAAAAATTGTTGAGTATAGAGTAAATAGGAACAAATATTTCAGATTTAAGTTTTTCGACATTATGGACCATAACATTTGACAGTTTACTCGTAGTTTCATAATCATCGAATATAAAATTTCGTAAATCAAACTATACAAACATGCAGACAAGAAAATGATGAAAATGTAGCAACCAATTCTACCAGCATCAACGTTCTTGGAACCCAACTAAGTAAGCATGAAACAAGTCAGAGACATCTATAAATAAATATAACATTAGTATTATAGTCTTAAATAACAAAATACAACAGACCAAATCTAATATTCTCGAACACTAACGAATTCGCTGAGGAGCAGTCGAGAACAAAAGTTGTCCAACACGTTTAGCCTTATGGCTCACATATTAAAGGCAAGACTTGGTTGGCGAACTGTAGTCAGCGTCCATTTAAACTTAGTCAACGCTGTTGTACCTACCTACCAGCTCCTATAATATTTATAGTTATACTAGCTATGCTAGCAACTTCGTTTACTGTCTGTGAGAAGTATTTTTTGGGCACATGTTTTGAACAAGTCGACGTGATTTTCTAAATACTGCATAGGTACGTTTTTATTTTTATAAAGAGATTGACATCAAATGAACCAGAAATGTTTAGTAAAGTTTCTCCATTACATCAGACAAAACCACACTGAATCGGATAACCAGTTGCTGAGTTCATCGCGCACAAACAAACAGACAGAAATTGATACAAAGTGATCAGCTTCGGTAACATATTTAGATCACGCAGACCGTCATTTAAAAGAAGTATTCAATGTACAGATTTCACTTTTCTACGACTTTGTTAGATATATGTATAACGGTATAGATAGTCGCAGCGAGCTGGTTCTAAATCTTGTTACTATTCGAGCCAGTTAATATTACAAGCCGCAATCCTGCTTTATTCCACTCCAATTATCGCCATAAATTGGAGTACTTTTTGTGAGAGCTCAGCGTATTGTAAAACAAAAAAGAATCGTGAAAATAATTAAAAGATACTTTTTAGGGTTCTTTGTGGGATATACTGTTGTATATTCTTTGCACTGAATTAAATTATAAGTAATAATAATATATAATAAGTTTAAATTATTTTTTTGACTTCAATAACACTTTTTGAGGGTAAAACCGAAACCTTGCTGCTGCTTGTCGCTGCAACGACTATGTATTATAAAAAATAATAGTTTTTTTGCTTAATTGAAATCCAAACGTGTCTGTACAAATGAGAAAATACGCGTTTGCTTTATAACAAATATACCCAACATTTTAATAAATATGAAAAAAAAAACGAGGTATCGGAATACTGCCTTTTCTCTTATCATTTTCCACATACAATTTCGACTGTTTCAAATATTGATCTAATTTATGCAATGCTCTCAAGACCGGAATATTTACATACGGTATTCTCAAAGTACACTCCAACTCGCACCTGACAATATTCATTCGTATTTACGGCTTTTCATTGGGAAGCTGTACACTACATAATATATTTTCATTATGCAATGTAGTTGGTTTTCATTTACAGTTTATGTAAGAGGTGTATCTAACTATTCCTTTTTATTTCCTCTTTTAGACCGACTTTTAACTTGGAGTCACTCGACCGAATGGTTTTATAGAAGTTTAAGACTGAAACATTCTATTTTGCAATTGCCATTTCTCTTTTTATTTCTCTTCCCTCAATTTACTAGAAGCTTCAATTTACCAATCCCTTTCTAAACATTTGTTTTGACATTTGCAAAAGCCTCCCCTAAATCCTTCAAAACATGTCTTATAATGGAGGAGTCTTCATCTGATCTTCATACAAAAAATAAAGTAACTTCAAAAGAATAACACCAAGAGAACATACCAAACGTCCATTCCTGGCCAGATTGAAGGCATCATCGATAACCTGAGCTCGGTTCAGCACGTTAATGAGACTGTGGTTGGAGTTGAACACTCTGCCGAGGGCGATCCAGTTCTGGAGGTCGTAGTTCACTCTGTAGTAACCTGATGACAAAAAGAGAGATAGAAATGGAGATAGAATAATATAACGCTGGAAGTGGAAATCTCATATCCACTCAGACGTAGATAAGTGCAGACGAGAATGAAAAAATGTGGGCAAGCTTATCGCTGCAAGTAGAAATTTCGTACCCACTCTTGAAAACCTTTGTTTTTTAGCCGGGGATAGCAAATTTCAAGGCCAGAAGTTTAATTGTCTCTTCATTCACGGCTAGCTTTAAGGGAAGAGACCCGGTTATTTTCAAAGGAGTATGCGGGTAACATGACATGCACTCAATACTCAATACTTTATTGCTTGCACACGCCTGATAGGGCATTACGGATTATGGAGCCATATTAATTGAATTTGTAAAGAAAACTACAATTTAGATTAAACTGACAGTAAAATTCCATACCTGTCTGCTGTTTGTTGATGATGTACCATTCGGCGTTCGAAAGGCCGGGAATATCGAAGGACCTGGCGGGGAAAGCTGGAGGCACCCACGCTTGCGGGCTGGTGTCTGAGAAGTCAGGGTCGGTGGACAGTACCCAGTTAATGGGTACGTGCCAGCGGTCATTTGATGGGTTGGATCTGTCGGTCAGGTAGCGCTCCTGAGAAATAAGTTTAAGTTAAACTAAGTCTTGAAAAACAAAAGAGCTACGTCCAGGTCTGACAAATCGAAGTTCCAATATATTATATGGTGAATATAATTACAAATCCTTTAATTACAAGTAAAACGTATGGATAAAATAAAAGCCACAGCATTAGCAGAACAACCTCAACATTTTATCACAACTGCTGTATAGCCATATTCCGTATTACTATTACGTTGAGCTTACTCAGATGCAAAATGTAATAACCAAGGATCAGTGTAATGTTATTTATGTTACTGCAGTACCTATTAGGTGTACAATTAAAGAGTAAAATGGAAGTCAGTTCTGGCATTGTAATGTACTGGATACGATATCTATTTCAGGTTAATATACGCAACAAATTACAATGTCTTGTTATAAGCTCTTGAGTGAAGACATGTCTTTGAAAGTTGAAAAACGTTCATACATATATCTCCAAACTTTCAAGTAAAAGTATGTTTAGATTATCTTCACAAACAGAAGAGTGGTATATGTGGGCCAGCACGCCAAACAAGGGAGCATTTTTATGAACCGAAATCTTGTCCTGGGGCTGGGTGTCTTGCACACAAGGTTTATAAGTTTAAGCATCGGAATCGTTTTCATTCTACACACATCATTTAGTAATGACGACTGTTGTAAATCTTACCTGAGCAACAACAATAGACTGAGCGGCGGCTGCGCTTCTGGTGACGGTAAGGACTGGGAATCCACCCTGAGTGGTCCAGCGAGTCATCACAGTGGCGAGAGGGAACGGAATGGAGTGGGTGGAAGCGTCCAGAGCCTTCTGCAGGGATGTGTACAGGTCCGACGGGTGGGCGGCGCTACGGCTCCTGTGAAGATGAAAAAGTTAATGAAATGACCGAAATAACCTTACTATTTCCTGTCAATACCTAATATTTTAATAAAGAGTGAAAATGATTCGGTCGAATATTCGACTCGCGACCCGCCGCGTCAGCTCATGATTAAGAACTCCGGTTTGGTTTAAATCTAGTCGGGCAATCCCGATAAATACGCGGTGAATAAACCGTTGCATCATTTGACAGTTTTCCGAAGCATGAAATAATTTTTGTTTAAAAAGTTGTTAAAATGCACTATAGAAATTTATTAAAATTAAAATTTATTTAGAATGTCACCGGAGATCACTACACTACAAGTCAATTTTACCTTTTATAACCTTTTTTTAAGTGTTTAACTTACTTGTCCTTGATGTACAAGATGAGACCTTGACGGAAGACTTCTGGAGTGAGGAAGTGTTGCATCATACGGATAACAGATCCAGCTGGAACAAGAAATATAATTATGAAATTGATTTCAGTGGTCTTTTTATGCACTCAAGAAACTGGACTTACAATTTTCTGCAAACGAGTTCCTTAGAAATTTCAGTTCAGGATATAAAGCCTAAAAAGGATCCGTTTTTAGTAATGGCATGTATAAAAAATAGACACTGCAGTTTTCCCATAATTTAGTGGTTTGTACCTAAGTCATATGTCCTTACATGTTGGGTACTTTTTTAAGTGGGTTAAACTTATGACTAATTTAAATAAGATATGAAAAACTATGATCATGAGTCAGATGCACTTGAAAAGCTGAACCCACGTACTTAGATAATCATTTGATATGACTAAGATAATGCCCGAGGCATGACATCCTGTTCTAAAAATACATTTTACATCAAAGAGATCGGTTATTGTGAATTTATTTGAAAATTCTTTTACCCAAAAATTGCTTCAGTAGATAGATTAATTGATAATAATATGTCTGTTTTCTTTCTTTTTCAAATGGTTGATGTAAAAAATACCCTGGTGTCGAAGTTAAAGCCTAATGTAGGCCTTTGGCGTTCAAACACAGCACAAGATGGCTTCGCAAATGAATTCGAAAATACATTGGTGCGTGCTAGGGATTGAACCTTTAAAATGGCAGCCTAACGGTCACACAATTAGGATAACCTAACCAGCCTGGGTATAGAAGAGTACAGTATGCTAATACTGTAGTTTATGGTCACCTCACCAACGGCCAATAAAGTTATTTTTGTTTAAAACGTAAACGGATCCTTAACACAACACTTACCTAATGAATAGTAAAGTCATGTTGTTTCGTAACTCTAAATAGCTGCCATGAAAAAAAACCTATGTATAATACTGACTGTGCAAAACTATATAATGCCAAAGGCATGTCTAAAAGAGATGACAGGACAGTGGCGTTGACACATCTAATATCAAAAATGCCAGTTAGATTATGCATTCAACGAGACGGACAGGAAAATGTGGCAATGGGTAAAATATTATTTTCCCATACCATGCTATATGATTTGTTATAACAAAACTAAAGAAAAAATACCTACTCATCAATATGTTTTTGTTAGTTTTAAATTTAAACAATAAAATTTGTTATGTAAAAATTGAAGATATTGTATCAATTTTAAAGGCATTTTGAAACAGTTGAAAGGAATATATTTCTGTTCTGTATCTGGTTAAGTCTTAGCATTTTGAAAAATTTGGATAAAATGCGAAAAGTACAAAATTATGGTGATATATTCATATAAATTCTAGTCGAAGCTGAATGAGTGTGAGTGTACTATAAGTTTTGTCTACATTTTTTCCTGACATTGTTTCAAATGTTAGCATACTTTGATCCTAGATAGAAAAATGTTAAAACCAAGCAGTCGTAAGTAAAATCGCTTCACATGTCATACAGATAACTATTGTGATAAGTGTCCTATCAAACAATTTCTCAATTCCGATAACGGCCGAATTCGTATTGTGACTATAAATCGTGTGTGGCTATTAAATACGCGTTTGATCAAAACGGGATTAACAGAATAGGTTTTTATTGTAGTTTTTTCTTAAACTTGGGAATTGACAAAAAAATATACCGCACAAAAAGTTACGGTATAAGTATATACTGTATTATTAAATATAGTATTGTTACAAAACTTTTTCGTCAAACCTATTACGGCGACGACGCGACGTCTCAAACGAGTGAAGCAAACATGACAAATCAAAAATTCATCACAAGTTGCAAGTTTGTAAGAATATTACTTTGATACGGGTTCTCTTTGCTATCTAAACGTCTTATGAACAAACTATTTAGATATTTCAGTGGAAAACACGATAAAACATTTATCGATAGACATTCGAAACAGTTTATCAACAACTTTTAAACGAATATTTTCGACAGTTGTGAAGCAGACGAAGACTGGTATGCTTATTGTATTGAAGACGTACTTATTTTTGGCATGTCATACTTATTTTTCATGAAGTTTTTTTCATGAACAGTTCGTACAAATCGCTTGCTTAGTGGCCCCACATTTTCCACGCAGTTTTCGTCACAGTTTTGGCACATGATTTATCTCGAACAAAAAACTTGAATAGACTTGTTACTGTATCTTTGGAACAAATGAAGCGAAAGTAATACAATCGTCGGTATTCATTCAGAAAACGGACATCCCAGCTCTATTAAAGTATTTTTAGAATAGTTTTCTTCCGTAAGAGGACTTTATATGAAGCATTTAGTTCAGGAAACACGGTTTTGCATTTAGCTTTTAAAAGCCGACAGTTAACGTTTTATTTCCACAAAAGGGACAGTGCTTTTCGTACCATTGCATGGTTTAGGCAAGTAAAACCAACCAGCTAATGTTTGTTTTTCTGATAAAAATCTAATATGTATCTAAACGTATTCATTTACTTTTTCTCCCGCATCGGTCAATTAAGAGCCAAAAGGTACATTACAGGTATTTAAAAAAAACTATGCTAATAACTATCTTATGCACTAAAACTTAGACATTTATGGATCATCATGGAGACGCATCCATTGAACGGGGAACACGTGGCGTGCAGTGCATATTAGCGTGTCGAGTGACCTATATCTCGGCTATCAGTACAGTCAAAAATTATCTCATAAAACAAGAATATCAACGGGATTTAGACTATACCACAGATAAATATACGAAGCATGTCAAAATATCATAAAGCCGAGGCTTAAACAGTTTTAGTGTAAATGTACTTAAAAACCCAATAGCTTACTTCAATACGTTGCAATTATATAAAAATTGTCTACAGTTCTATAGCGTTTTGTCATGCAAAGCAATTTGTATTCTAGATTGCAGGGTTTACATTGTATGTATAAATTCAGTGGCTTTAATGACAACCATCCTCTTTATGAAAATAATTATGATTGATTTGACATTCAATAATTTTCATACTGATGATATGACGTTATTGCTTCCAGAAATTAATTGTACCAAAGCCAAATTAATTATACCTATACTAAATGTCGATCGCGAGCCGCCCCGCTACTAATGAAAATGATCTCACGGGAACATACAATTAGAAGTCAATGATCATCATCGGTCTAGCTTTTTTCCCAACTATGTTGGGGTCGGCTACCAGTCTAACCGGTTTCAGCTAAGTACCAGTGTTTTACAAGAAGCGACTACCTATCTGACCTCCTCAACCCAGGGACCTGGACAACACGATACCCCTTGGTTAGACTGGTTGTCAGACTTTTCAAGCTTCTGGCTACCTGTAACGACTGTCAAAGATGTAAGAATAACAGTCGGGACCCACAATTTAACCTGTCTTCTGAAACACGGAGGAAGTCGTTATGACAAAGATGGTCGCCCATCTACAGACCAACCCCGTCAAACATAGCTTAACCTGTGATCGATTCACTTATGCGGTTATAGCTTAGACACGAGGAAGGAATTCAATGATGTCCTGTGTATTAATCCTGGTTATAAGCTGTCTATGTACAAAGTTTCGTCTAAATCTGTTCAGTGGGTTTTGCGTGAAAGAGGAACAATGTAAACGTCATGGTAGTTGTTTGATTTACTTTTTTCAAACGGATGATCGAACCACACATCCTATTATTACAATTCTTGGAAGTCTGGAGTGATAACTAACGAGAACCTGAAGTGACCATAATGGCTCAGAAAAATGATTCTATATCTTGAAAATCACAACAAATTTAATCAGAAGACGTACCCAAATCAAGTACCTATACGAAATTAGTCTGTCAACAAGAAAGGCGAAAATCATTTTTTGAAACCAAATCTTGACATTATTTACGTAGACTATTAGTTATTGTCATAACAAAGTAACATTTCGTGAAATGTTGCACGTTTCTATAGTTACAACTATAATTATTTAATATACTTTGCAAAATCAAATATCTATATCAAATATTCAATAATCAAGTCTGGGCATAAAACTGCAAAATGGTTACAAGCAAATAATACGGTAAAAAGTTGGAATGTTAAAATAGTTTCTAAAATGACCTTATTTGATACTTGTTAGTAAGAAAAATAGAATAAAGTAATGTATCGAGATAAAGAAATTTAAGCGGGGGGGGAGAAGAATCGCCTTATAGAATCGTAATAAGGTTTCAGACCAAAAAATATATCTATCTGATTTTCGAGAAGGAACTTTAGGAACAATTACTGAAAATTCTCAATCCAGCAAATATTTCACTTTTATCCAATAACATGGCTGTAAATCTTTGCTAGTCAACGAGGCCCATTAAGAAGAAGGACTTAAACTACTGAATACCACAATATACGTACATTTCTGGTAGGCGACGGCGTTGAACGTGCCGAGGATCTGAGAGGGTGTATACACGGGGTGCGTCATGGGGTTCACACTGATAACGGCGTCAGACTGGAAGACGTTCTGCATCATCAGTACGAACTGGTCCATCATACGCCAATCTGGTCTGACCTGGAATTTAACAAAATGTTACTTTTTTTTTAATGACACAAGATCATATTTTTTTGCCCTATTTTACTAGATTTGCCGTTGCCAAAAAATAATAAGACTCCAGTTTTTGAAGCAATAATAATTTTCGACACAGTCGAAAACTTGTTTGAAAGCCAGCTATGAGAAGGTGTTGTAAATAAAATATTTTAATTGACCCTGAAAAAAAGAGAAATGTAAGTATGTTCTCTAGTTTTTTTTCATTATTAAGATGAATCAGAATTTACGTACCAAATCGGTAGCGAAGTTCTCGAAGAAGTTAGCAAAACCTTCGTTTAGCCAAGTGTAGGTCCAGGAAAGAGGTCCGACTTCGTTTCCGAACCACATGTGCACGTTCTCGTGGCAGATGATCCTACCAACGTTCTGTTTCACCGATGTGGTGGTCACTCCCTCAGTAACCAGGAGAGCTACTTCTCTGTTGAAGAACAGGGTAAGATGTGAGAGAATATTCATTGCAAACAACCGGATGAGCAGCGACCATTCTTGGATAATTTACTTTAGTAAAGGAATTGGTGATGATTTACGTTGACCAAATTTGATGGCCTTATTAATAAGGCAGGGAATGCCTCTTAATGATCTTCGAAATTGTGATTCTTCAAATAATTATAGAATACAATTGTTCTACTTAAAGCATAGAAAACAACAACGAAGGTGCTTTTTTTTGACGCCTCAATTTTCAAAAGAGGTGTCATTCTTGTAGCATCGGTTTTAGTGCAGAATTTATGATTTTTTTACGACGACTATTGACTTACGATAAGAAGTCATAAATATAGGCATTTATAGCTCATAATAAAATATTTCCCTTTGGCTTCATAAGTACACAACATTTATTTTATTACCATTCAAACAAAACGGTTAAGCGATTTTGACTTCTAAGTTAAACAGGACATGATTGAAAGTTCAGTGCGTAATAAAGTGTAATCATATTGCTTGTGTATAATGTGACGAAAATATGACAACAATTAATAAGTTCTAAGAGAGCTCTATTAATAATTTCGTCACGAGTGCTGCCCTTTCCACGAAAAGGTCCACAGCGTGTGGTAACAAGATTCTGCTATTAATAAAAAGATATAGATAATTATGAAAGAGGATATCAGGGCCGTAGGATTTATTGATTAGGTTATTTATGATTGCTGCAGTCGCATTCACGGAATTTAGATTAAGTCTACCTGTCATGACGCTGGTAACATACCTGTAAACAACTAGACCCCAGTTTTCCATAGCACCGGCAGCAAAGTCAGGAACTGCAGCCTTGTCGATTTTCGGGAACGCGTATGCGAAATCGACGTATTTCTCGAGCGCAACCATGTTCTCTTGTCCGAATCTAAGAGCAAATTCCGCACCGGTCTGGGTTCCTGGTCTGGAGTACACCCTGAAGGGGATGTGGTAGATGTCGTTTTGCTGGTTTTCGATGTATTCGAAGTTCGATACCAAGTAAGCGAGGAGATACGTGGACATGGTGAGGGTGTCGGCAAACTCATGCTTGGTGTAGCCAGCAATGTCTTCCCTGAAAATGAATTGAAATACTTGAATCATTTTACTTTATCAGCTATGGTCAAAGTAACTATTTTCGAGAAAAAATAAATTTATAAAACTGCGTGCTTTGCAGGTGGCAGGTCTGGTTCTCAATTTTCAAAATTCAAATTCCTTGCTCGAATTTCAAAGACTCAAAAACAAATACTTACTTGACGTTTTCACTTGCGGGTTTTAAAGGCATATTGCTTCTTACTACGGGGTAGGTTGGTGGTGCATATATGGTCGTACTGAACTTAGCCTTAAGAGCGGGTTCATCGTAGCAGGGAAACGCGCGACGAGCGAAGGTAGGTTGCAGCTGAGATGTTATCACTTTCCTAAAAACAATCAAACTCTTATTATAAAGAAAAATGGATTCTAATGAATGGTAATGTCATCAGAATACATGACAGTCGTTTCACTTAAGAGATTCCAACGCGGGTTTGAACAGCGTTGTGGCAGTGCTCCTAAATATTAGATTTTAGCTATTAGTCTGACTGTCTCAAAGAGAGAAATAAAAATCTATTTGACCTTGTATTTTAAAACAACGGTATGAACTACGAGTATGTTAAACTTAATAACCATATCTCTCGTAAAAAATCAAAAAGGGAATTTAGTCCAATTACAATAATACCAAACACACCATACTTACTGTGGTTGGTTGTTGGTCTCGTAAGTAGAAACATAAATACCGAACATATTCGGGGCATATTTTCCGGAGTACTTAATATTTATTGTGTGTGGTTGTAATACAGGCAAGGGTGATTTCAAATTAATTCTCAGTAGATGAGTATCGTCAGTACTCTGTTCATGGTCAAGGTATATGTCATTTGCAGGAGTTCTGTCACTGTAGACGCCAACTGTTTTGATTTCGAGTTCCATAGCGTGGATCACTATTTGACTGGTGCTGACGTAAGGCAGTATCCTGATAGCAACTGTCCCGTTGAAGTAAGCCTCATTGTCAGGGTCCAAGATCAAGCTGACGTCATAGAATAATGGTATGGTCTCTCTTGGTAAGACGTAGAGGGATTCTAAAACGGTATTTTTTTCGTTGTTTTCGATTACTGGGAGGGCGAGTGCCGACCCAATGACGGTGAGTAGTGCCAGCAAATACATGTCTGAAAATAAATAAAAATGAGTAAAAAATTGCCGCCTCCTCGAGAACTGCCTCCTTTAAGATTGAATTGTTTTGATTTGATAATAAATTAAAAAAAATGTTAGCTTATGTTGTCTAAACAATCAAACTCTTTTCGAACATTTTTATAAGAAAAAAATATCATTTGAAATGTCCAAGGGTATCTACATGATAGCACATGAATAAGTGAATCCCAGAAGGTCTTAATTTGTAAAGTGCGGTGTACGTCGTTTTCTTATGTTAAATAAATAAACAGCCTTAATGCCTGAATCACGAATTGAATTAAAATGCAAATAGTGCTGATGCGAATCTTTGATTCAACCAAAGATACTGAAATCGGTGGGTTGCAAACATTTCAGTTTCAGCGTAAATTGAATTCTTTCAAGTGAAGAATTTCTTTATATTCAACAAGATCTTTGATATTGTAACAAGTTAGGAAAATCAAATAATAACAGCGGACACTATCAGATTTTGATGAAATTACTATAAATCGGTGGAATATAAGACTGAATTTCGACTTTTTTTTGTATTAGCGGCAATAGAAACTTGTATCAGCTGCCATTGTTTATTATTATGTATGTTTAATTATTGAAATTCGCGGGCTCAAAAGGCTACAAAATTTCTGCCGTAAAGTACAGAATCATATTTTGTAATTTTGCTGACAAGAATGACGTTATTTATTTGCCAAATAATAGGTTTTGGAGCTTATCTTGATAAGCGCATAGACCGGCGCGTACCTAAATCGATAAGGATTTATCGTTCTTTGATAAGATTATACAAAAATCCTCTTGAAATCGCCTAAGACGAAGTTACACAATCCAAATTGTACATTTTTGGATATTTCAAATGTTTTTTGCTGTTAGGCATTTTTTTATAGGACAAGTATAAATTACAATTCAGTTCTAGCCTAATACGGCATTATCAAAAAAAATATCGTGTTAAGAACAATCATTCTGGACCCCTGAATGATTGTTCTGGATGAATTAGCGCATAAAATATGTTGATATTTCTACTTCATCTAAAAAGCATCATTTTTCTTTTCCTTCAGGATTAAAATGATTTTTCATTTTAAAATGGTAAGTCCGCAGGGCTACGATGTTAAGAGACCTGAGTTCATACTGAATGCGTACTGATTTTTTGACAAGTTGGATTTGTAAATAAATACAGTTATCCTTATTTTGGAAGGTATGTTAAAATTTAAGTTTTACGTTGAATTTTTCCCCTGTCGAGTTTTATTCTCGTCCCATAGAGAGGAGTTGGAGAACAGAACGTTTGCGTTAGTGCATATGCTTGTTCTCCATAGTATGTCCTGCGTAGCTGACTGGTGTTCCTACTCTAGCCGAGTCATGTAGCCAAATCCGGTAAGGATGGCATCAATTTTATTCTGAAGGGAAATTGTTGATTTTATATGCATAGATGAGCTATTATATAATACTAGCTGTTGCCCGCGACTTCGTCCGCGTGGTTAGAAGATATAAGTTAGTAATTTTTGAACGGAAGCCCTCGAAGATGAATAATTTTCCCTGTTTTTTCCACATTTTCCATTGTGTCTTCGCTCCTATAAGTCGTAGCGTGATCGTATATAGCCCAAAACCTTCCTCGATGAATGGTCTATTCAACACAAAATCAAATATTTTTTCAATTTGAACCAGTGGTTCCTGAGATTAGCGCGTTCAAACAAACAAACAAACCAACTCTTCAGCTTTATATATTAGTGTAGATGTAGATAGAAGTATAGATGATAGCCATAGCCATAATACGTAATCAAATGAGCTGAAGAAAATTAGTAGGTATTTGTCATATTTTGTTATTATTTTTTACGTGAGTCTGTGAATATAACAATACAATATTTAAAATACATGCAAATAGGTATGACGAAATCAGTCATATCATATCAATGTAATAGTTTACTTGATAACAATTATTTGCTTGTGTACCAGTAAGTACATTCGAGATTAGATTTCTTGTGACCAGAAAAAACTAGGTTAGATATTAGAACCAAAAAATAAAGGAACTGAAAATAAATGGATATACGAAACTTGAAAATATGACATTTCCTTTCGTATAGTTAATGTACCACTTGGTGTGAAAGTTTTTAAACCGTCTCGTCTACCGGGACGTACACCTCAGACATAGCCTTAACATACCCTTTAAAAAATACTAAGCTGTTCTCATTTTCTTACGATATTTGCTTTAACCCCTTCTTAATCGGCTTTTGAAAGGAAAGATCGATCGAAGGTTGTTTTTTTTTTTCGAAATTCAGAAGAATTATTATTCGTGCTGGTTTTAATATCGCTATGGCTGGCTGAGATAATCGGGAAGGCAAGTATTTCTGTTTAATGCCACGAAAATATTTGTAGCTTTTCTCCGACTTAGTCACTAAAATATGTTTTTGACTCAGGTCGAAATTTTCACTACAGTGTTATGTACTTTTATTATGTACTTTTGATCTAAGATAGACCAAGTCAAAGGGTGCCTTCTTGGCATAGTGCTCAAGGGTGTCGTGCGTATCTCAACGTCTATCTTGTGATTGAAGAAAACGATAGTTCTGTCAAGAATTCTCACTAAAACTGAGATTGAGGACGGGTGTTTACAACAGGCAATAATACTTTATTTGTTAAAAATGTGGTACAGCAGTAGTTAGCTACTCCGTGCCTTGGAAAGGATATAAAGCTATTGGTTTTGACTGCGTAATACTGACCTACGACAGTGTTCTTATTCTGCTATTGTTGGGTATAAGGTTTCTCATTAAAATGGGTTGTGGAGGTCAGATAAAGGCGGTTGCTTTATGTTAAATACAATATTCAGCTCAATCTGGGACGAGCGGAAGCCGTTCTCTACGTAACTAGGAAAAGTGCAAGCTGAATAACAATAATATTTATTTTTTTATAATAACTATCGTGAGACTGATTCATTATTAAATGATGTAACTCGGAGTCCTTAATCGTCTGCTCATGATTAAGGACTCCGGTTGGGTCCGAAACTAGTCGGGCTACTTCGATAAATACGCGTGAGTAAACCGTTACATCATTTAATAATAATATTTATGCAATAACAACAACAGCTTATAAATGTCCTAATGCTGGGAGAGGATTCTTTCCGTAAAGGGCAAATTTGAGAACTCATCGCACGCTGACTCATTGCGGGTAGGCGATTACAGGTTCCAATATTAAGAAGCTAGTTTTCCTCACGATGTACTACTTTCGGTTATTTTCAATTTTTTATTGGCTCAAAGTAGAGTAGGGTTTGTTTTGCTGAAGCTATGATCTTTGTCTTAGCAGTCCAATGGTCATATCACCTGGTATAATTCCTGTTTTAAGCGTTTACAGTGAATACGTCCACCCCGTGTAATATAAGTTTTGCTTACTTTGAGGCTAGATGGCGTTTTGTGAAAGTTGTGGAATATATTATGATTAAATCAGACTACAACAATTATGAAAACGTGTGTTTTTCGCTAGACCCACAAACTTAAGAGGCTTCACAAAATATAAAAAGTTTTCATTCAAGTATTATTATTATAGATTAGTTCAAATAAATAAACTCAAGGCCAAATTGTGTATGTTTAACAACTATTCGATACATGCGGTATGCAAACCTCGTTTATCATAACACAAATTATTGCTTTACGATAGTCTTAAAGAATAAATTATCAGACACGCTCCAGTATCATTTTATCAAATAATAAGATTATGACTTAATTATTTTGATAAAAATATTGGTTTTTCTTGACGTTTTGATAATTTTATAGTTGATAGCTAGCTGTACGCGTTATGATAAACGAGTTCAAATTACTGTGCACCTAGATGGCCTTCCATGTACCTTGTAAAACTACAGTTGCGGAACGAGGACAGCCAATCTATGGTGTAGAACGGCATCTTTATCCCACCACAGACGCAGTGATAGGTTCCCAGTTTACTTTGGCACAAATGGTTTAGAACTAATGTTATTTGTTGCTTCATCAAGCATTATTGTTAACTATTCTATAGCTGGCATTAAAAGCTATGGCAAAAAGAGGTTAAATGCATTCAATGTTGTCTTCACTGAATATATGTTTTATATTGCAATCCTGCAGGTTCATTGTAAGTATATATCTTTAGCATGCACAGTTTGACAGAACGTATTTTAAAAACTAAATTATTTTTACAACTTCTTAGGCCTTACACTGCCATATCGTATTACTTATTATTATTTTAAATTCACAAAATCCATATTTGGAAATGACATAATCACAAAAAAATACTTAATTTTTTATTTTTCTTATAAACGTTTTTTCCATCGTTCGTCAAACATTCTCCTTAACTTGATAAATTTCGATTTTAAAATAGAAAATAGTTCTCACTCACCTATGTATTCACAATAACACTACTTCAGAGGAACTAAATAAATTACTATCGTAATTATACGTGCCTTCGTATCAATATTATCGATTGAGTATTAAAAAATTATCAATGCCGATTAGAGAAATCATTGTTTTATATACTACGTGCGTTATTTGGCGATACCTTTTAATATTATGCAGGGGAAAAAAAATTCAGCTTACGTTATACTCGATGGGGTTCTGTCGTTCTATAGCAGAGCTGTTATAATATTTAGTTATCATCATCGGCCTAGCCTTTTTCCAACTATGTTGGGGTCGGCTACTCGGTCATAATATTTAGTTGTATATCATAAAATTCCGCTGTCAAGCAATACAGGAAGTTGAGAATTGGGTCAGATAAAAGCTTAAATAACATAAAATGTTGTTCAAAATCTATCAATTTACCCTATCGAAGTCCCCTGCTGGACATAGACATCCTCCAAGATGCGCCACAGCACCCTAAACTCTGCCTTCCACATCCAGTTTGAGCCAGCTACCTTTCCACCACGCTTTTTACCATCGCTTTATGGCTCGCTTGCTCCGACAGCAATCGGTCCTTCGACAAAACATGGCTGGCCCACTGCCACTTTAGTTCTTCTTCGGATAATTTCCATGTTAATGTCCATGTTTCGATACTCATGACAGGCAGGACGAGTTAGTTGAAAACTTTCGTTTTCATACATGACAACTTGCCTCCGTGTAAGACAAGCATTTGTGTCACAAAAATAGACGCTGTATTAAAATTGACAAACAGACCATATTTCAATAGGTATAAACTTCGATTATGATTATTTAAAGTGACCTCTTTATCAGTTTAATATTTTTATCTAAAGGTTGTTTAATTAATCGTAATTATTCCTTATCTTAGATTGTAGTTATTGGAGTATGGGTTAGGAATTCGGTAAATTTACGAATGAACAGGTGTTGCTTCCGATGCAGACTCGTCGGCAGGCGCATTGGAATTTCCGGAGTCCAAATTTCAATTCAAAAAAGCTTAAGCAGCATACAAATTTCACAAACAAAAAAATAGCTTTAGTTACACCTTGAAAAAATCATAGCGTACTAAAATTTAACCTTAACCTATTCGATGTGTAAGCTTTGTGCCTGATGAAGGTCCGAGCCCGGAGTACCTTCGGTAATGCTACTCCTATGAGCGTATATTCTCTGTGGACTCAATTAGGGCTGATGTCTGCTGGCCTGAAATGGTTACCGCGGCCCCGAAACACAAAGGGCAAAGGAAGAAACGTGGTTGGTTTTAGTCAGTAAGTCTGACGCCCCATTCCGCTTATACCAAAGCGTGATCTGATGACGAAATTAAGATCAGGCGGAGTGTACTTTTCAGTACACTTTTTACCTACAATTGCCGTCACTAGCCCCCACTTTCATTCATGTCACCATCATCCAACCTCTAGGTAACTCATCGTCTGTTTGTGGTTCGTGTACATGCATTTTGAAATTTGACTCGATCATCATTTCATCTTCGTTGCATCAACCTATACTACTTCGCCATAATAACCTTCTAAAATAAAAATACAAGATAATAATTGAAAGCCAATGACAGGCTGCCAAGTAGTCGTTATATTCACAAGTTAACTCTTCTACCTGTACTATAAACTCGAAGTTCTGCTATAAAAGAACTATTGCCGTAGTGAGATGCTGATATCTGCATGATATAACGCCATCTCGCTTGCACAAGCAACAATTTTCTTCAAGAGCTCATAGTGAAAGAGCTGTCGTCTCGTTAGAGTAAAATTCATGTAATTCCAGTCTCTCGTTAGAATCTGTTTGCAACACTTAATTTTCTTGTCTGCGCTTCAGTGAATAACCTTCAACAAGACAATGTACAAACGATGCGACGACAACCAGGCGACGGATAATTTTATAGATTTCGTTTAACAAAGCTGTACTTATTCTGTACTTTTTTATTGAGTTTTTTGCCGGTTTTTCTTTATAATAATGACATTTTGGAATCGTGCACAAGAAATTATCTATATCTATACTAATATATAAATCTGAAGAGTTTGTTTGTTTTTTTTAATGCGCTAATCTCAGGTATCACGGGTTCCAATTGAAATAATATTTTTTTGTTGAATAGACCATTCATCGAGGAAGGTTTTAGGCTTTATACAATCACGCTGCGACTAATTGGAGCGAAGAAAAAGTCATAACTTATATCTTCTAACCACGCATACGAAGTCGTAATATAATTTTAGAAATAGTCATAATTGTAACATTTAAAACGTGCCTTAAACGACCTACTTGAAATAAAAACTTTTGTTACTTTTTTATTCTGTTGCTGATTTTTTGTCACATGTTATTTGTAGCTTCGCCTTTAATATAATTAAATAGCAGATAGTCAATATCAAGATAATAGACAATTATAATCGCATAAGACTCTTACTGATGTCTGGAGACTATCTGATAATGGCACACGCAATAAAAGACGAAAATAGATCATGACATTCTTATTTCATAACAGCATGCACTTGTTTTTTATTCAAACCTATTTAGATTGTTTTTCAAATAGCAAATCGAACCAACAACGACTCCCGTACATAGGAATTAATTCTTGTGATGCGGGGCTTCTCACATACATTCAAGTCACATGCACAAAGACATCCAGACTCAGGATAAGCATTCGTGGATCTCACAAACGCTTGTCCAACGCAGGGATCGAATCCGACACTTTGCATAGTTTAGCGTGGGTTTAGCGTGACCTCAACCGTTTCCGTGCAAACAAAAACTTTATTGAAACACTAGTAAAAATACTGTATACTTACCCAATAACCAGGCACTCAATACTGACTTGTATATTAAAAAAAAAATGCTGCTCTCGGAGACTTAAAGGATTATTATATTAGCAAATTCTCACACTTTCTAACATTCATAACTCTTGTGTATTTCCACGTTAATAAAATACTGTCAGACGACTGCATTATACTGTGGTTAAAAATCTGTTTAGCTCGTTATGTTTATAAATTAAACACGTACAACTTTATGAAGAAAGAACTATTTGCAACATTGTTTTAGATTAGTATAAACAATTTTATCTTAAAGGCATTTAAATAAAATACACGAATATGTATGAAACATATTATTTATTTCTTCATTACATTGAAAATAATTGAAGAGTCATTTTTTTCATTGGCCTGGCCTTTTCCCAACTATGTTGGGGTCGGCTACCAGTCTAACCGGTTTCAGCTGAGTACCAGTGTTTTACAAGGAGCGATTGCCTATCTGACCTCCTCAACCCAGTTACCTGGGCAACACGATACAACACGGAGGAACTCGCTATGACACAGATGGTCACCCATCTACGGACCAACCGCGTCAAGCATAGCTTAGAGTCTGAAGTCTAAGAGTATCGTGAAAAATATTAGAGTACTTTTATTTCCCCTTTTGACTTGAGACTAAACTAAAAGAAATATCTTTCATGTTATCCTTGATATTTAACAATACTGCACTTTTGAGTACATGTTTCACTATAATGATACATAATACGTTCATATTTTTGTTATTTATCATTTGAGTATAAAAAAACCTTGGCAGTTAATTAAAAAAAAAACACATAATCTTTGCAGCCCGGAATCATTCACTGCTGGTTGCCAATCTTCTCTTCCTTCTCTTTCGTCCAACATGCAAGGGACTCCTACAGACGTAAATGTAACGTCAATTCTGAATACGCTGACATGCAAAGAACTATAAAAATCTCCAAATATTTCTTACCTTTGGCTACCGACCTCCTTTGCCCCTTGCTTATTGGATCTAGTTGGTATTCCGGTCACAGTCCCCTAGAGACCTCAGGAACTGCAGTGATGAGGGTCCAGACTCGAGACTCTTCGTGCGGAAACGTTCAAGTGGAAAACCACTTAATGATGTCATTATTTCTTTGTCTACTTGTAGTTGGTTTATTCCCGCGTTTTTCCCATATTACTACGTTTCGAAATTCATTGAGAGAAAATGAAAATCAAAACCATGCAGCCAGCCTTTTGGTCACGTTTCCCGACTTTGGAAGGGGTAAAGATGGTTTTTTTGATGCTCTGTTATTTAAATATATTGTTAAATTTGTATTGATAGGTACTAGTATTAAGTTTAAGTCCAAAAAAATCTGAAAAATGTATGAAATAATACCCTATGGTGAGGCCATCAGTTTCTGAGGAGGCTCTCATTCTTGAAAAGAAAGGAATTTTTCCTCTTAACAAATAAACACATACATTTGTAGGCAAAGTTTTCAGCAACATCATCTATATAGCAATACATTGTACTATCATTTTTAGAACTCTAAACTCAACTATTGCTGGACGACAACCCAAAACCATTTAGTCCAATCGTAAAACTGAATTCTTAGTCCTTTACTAATATAAAATGCTGGTCCCAGAAAACACAATGATACTTAAGGAATACCGTCTATGTGGGTCAAAAAATAATAGTGATATTATGCGCAGATTCAAAGGCAGCATAGGTTTGCTTTGATGTCGCCAGTGAAGAGTCATTATCGTCGAATATTATGAAGTTAAAATTGTATTCGTATGTTTTTATGTAGTTCCGACTTGGTGAAATGATGTCGGGATTTTTATGTTATACAGATACAGAACTTTGTTAAGTTTGATTTGTAACTCGTTTTTCTTTAATAAAGTATGATTAATAAATGCACATGTTACAGAGTAATTATATTAGAATATAATTCTAACTTGATTGGACTGTTGGTCTAGTGGCCAGTCGTCCTGATGGCATTAAAGGAGGTCGTGGGTTTGAATCCCATCTTGGACAAATGTTTGTGTGATGAGCACGATCATTTGTTCTGTGTCTGGGTGTAATTTATTGTTATTTTGGATAGCACTGATCACAGTTCAAGCTTCTAAAATATGTGTACGAAATAAATTGCCATCTATATAAAAAAGTCATTTAAATACTGGACTCAACTGAAACATTCAAAACGGGATCAATTTTGTTCTACTGGATTTATACATGTACAAAGACAGACTCCATCCACATAGCATATGAAAATGATAGAATCTCACCTTTGATGAGATATCATAAAAACTCATATATAACCACAGCTCATTAGACCCATAGCATAATCATAGCTAATATCTTAGTCAAAACGGTCCCTATAATTACAAGGTCCTTAACCTTTGATAACCTATTCCAAGTTTCCTATACTTGCCCTTTACTAAGATCTTATTAAGCAGGACTGCAGCCGTTGTGGAAAAGAGATAGCGCTCTATGTTGCACATAGCTGTCTCGCTCCCACAGCATTTGTTTAAACTTTCATAGTACATGCTCTAGTAAATTCATCTACTATCAAGGAACGGTTTGGTTTCCGAGGTGCTACCGTCATTCATGTTGCAGTTGAGTGTTAGATCACTCAACTCAGGTGTTTAAATATTTAGCTGATGTGGGTAGTTTTGCATACGGTGTAAAGGTGTCATATACTGTGGCAGGGTGAGAGAGCATAGATTTTGTATGTGTGTCAGTAATCTATACTCTATACTAATATATAAAGCTGAAGAGTTTGTTTGATTGTTTGTTTGAACGCGCTAATCTCAGGAACTACTGGTCCAAATTGAAAAAATCTTTTTGTGTTGAATAGACCATTTATCGAGGAAGGTTTTAGGCTATAAACCATCACGCTGCGACTAATAGGAGCGAAGATACAATGAAAAATGTGAAAAAAAACAGTGCAGGTATAAATCATAACTTATATCTTCTACCCACGGGGACGAAGTCGCGGGCAACAGCTAGTATCTTTAATAAGTAACTTGAAAACAAGACAAATCTGGTTTTGTGAAATATTACAGAAAAATATAGTCATTTGTGTCGTTGCTTTACAAAAAAAAATCCTCAATCAGGACTTGAACCTGCGAATCCTTTTAAAACGGACCAGTTTCTTTATAAACCAAGATACCGGTCACTGATCAAGAGTTTCAATTTGTTTGTTATATCGTTTCTTATGACGGACGAGTGCTCTACAACTCCACACTCACCAATTTACTGATATCAATATCCTACAAACTGAACAGTCATGTAGAGTATAATTCACAATAATATAGAGTACTCACCAAATAGCTTTTCATCGAGCTATTCTCTCATATAAATTGGCTTCAACGATAAATGTATTTTATTAAGGTAAAAACGATTTGCAAATTATTAGGGTACCCTTATTTATTCGATTTAGTTGGCAAAGCAGATAACGTGTTCACAATAAGCTGCTTTACTGAGGTTCTGAAAGTAAATTTACTTAAGCTTGGAGTATTTAAATTTATCACATTTTTGTTCTTTAGGATTTTGAAGTTTTTCTTTTAGATTGTTCTAGTCTGGTTTATATTATAATGGAGTTTCAAGTAGTCTGTGTTTCGTATCATTTAATCCATCTTTCTGCACAACTTTATACACAACTACTACCTGAGATCAATAACATTCAGGTAGTATTTTTACATGAATATAAAAATCGTAAAAAATCAGAGAACACTGGACTTTTTATTATTTAATCTTCTTTTTTTTGGATGGCAAATCATGAAATGACTCTTCCTGCTTTGAGTTGAGCGGAAAAGAAAGTCAGCGTTTTGCATATTGGGCCTCGGTAACCCTTTCGGCAAATCCCGCTAGCCCACCTGGCATCAGCCCTAATTGGCTCCCATGAGCTCGCTGACATCTCCTTAAGGCGCTCAAGGAACACGAACGCAACATATAGACTTCCCCTTACCCCTGAGTTTGTTTCAACATTACTTCTCAGGGTAGTCAGATAGGAAATGTCGACTCCAGCGTTGTCAAAAAAAGACATGTAAAAGTGATGATATTATTTCATTTAAACCGAATTCTGTATTACCACTACATCTCCAACGTTTTTAGCATCTTGCCAAATCACGCAACACTGCCGTTACTGCATTGCACAGGCTTGTAATTTAAGACTCTCAGTCGATGTAAACAACGGTTGAAACTTGTAAGAACCTTTGCTTACTCGTACTTGTTATTTATTTAACCTCGCCTCGGTTTGGGTCACGTAGCTGGGCTGCAACGAAACAGGTGCACTAACGAATAAGATACATGACTCTATTTGAAAATTAATTTTGTTTAAGAGACGGTTTTGTAGAGTAACTCCTAGTTTTTAAGTAAATATTCAGACAATAGTGTTGTATGAATTCTTGTTTTTAATGTGTTGCGATTGTTTCTGGTTTTTTTTAAACATAGTCCCAATACCGGGCTTATTTCTCTCTTTTTTTATTTAATGTGGATTTTTTAAGGGTGATGTAATATTTGAATAAATTTTACTAAAATAGTTCAGTCTTAAATTAAAGTCTCTTAAACACAAATTTTCAAATATGTATTTTTTTGTGATTTTAGACGTATACAATAAAAATGTGCAAATAGTTTAATTGTTTATTTCGCAAAAAATACATGTATAAGAGGACATCCATTTATCATTTATTCTTGAATAATAAAACGATCATAGTCCTGGCAAAAAAAAAGATCCGATACAAAACTGTTTATTAGTCTTGAATTACGTAAGTAGGTCTCAATATGTCGGAAAAATATTTTCTTTCATAAGCAAATCATTTTTTCATCGGAAAGTTGAGCGCTAAAGTAAAATAGTTGTTCCAATTTCTGTATAGTTAAGTTAGGAATATTGCGATGACCTACTTTTGAAGCCTTAATTGACTAATAGTTAACGCGGCAAACAAATATCTGAAAATAGCTTGTTTTCAAATAAAATTGTTTTTATAAGTGTTGACCTTTGATTTTTATTTATAATTACAAAAAAAAAACTGTTTTGTAACGCTGACATATTGACTGAAAATCTTGATTTTTTATAAAATACCGCAAATCTTTATTAATAAAATTGATAAGCAGTTAAAAGACAGCTAAATACTGATGTTTCAGACTATAAATGGTTTCATATCAAAAGGGTCAACAATAAATTATACTAAAAATAAAGATGAAATTTAAGAAACCGTTGCATTGCGGGTATTACCTATCGTCCAATTTATTCGTTACTCAGATTTGTTTTTACGTTAACCGATAACACTAAGTCAGGTTACTAAGGTTTATTATCTTGAGACTAACTTATATTACAAAAAAAATATAAATAAACATAGCTTTAATTACATTAAAACATCACAACCTTATAATTCATTACTTACTCTCACTTTTCTCGAGTAATAAAAATCCACCCTGTATATATACCCATATATAGAGGGTGTTGTTAAATATAGTTGAATGCTGTATGCGGTTGTTTGACCCGATAGCCGGAAGGATTTAATTAACACTCTTGGCTTTGCATGCACTTCCAATATTATGAAAAACAGTATTGTAGGTTGTATTTGTGGAGCGCACTGGTTTTCACTTCATATTGTATTGAAGTAGCCTTGGATTTCATTTATTTAATAGGGCTGTATGTGAATGTAGTTTTATTTAATAAACATTTTTATGATTTGAAAAGTCAGTAGTTTCCACCATATTGTTCTCGTTTTTATGAATACGTGTATAAAAGTTCAGGAAAGTTAAAACAGGAAGTTGAAAATCATGACGTCATTTAGGTACTTTCACAAATATCTCCAAATAATAAATATATACGTCCAGCAGTGGACTGCTATGGGCTGAGATGATGATGACAAATATCTCGAAGCAACGAAAGTCACGCAAACTTTTACTGATTTTTATACCAAAATAAAATATAAATAAAAAAGTAGATTATAAATGCAATGTACGTTTAATTATAAGAACCGATCTAAATACCACCCTGAAAAGGCGAAGTTTAACCTCAGCAATCGATTATTTCGGCAGCCGTTTTGTCCTTCACATCAAATTATTTAATGCGCAAGAAAATTGACTCGCGTTATAAAGCAAAATTATAGTCAAGTTAAGATCAGAAACCAATTTTCTTTAATAGCAGTAAATTTTAACTGCACCTGAAATTAGTTCGTCATATTAACTCGTAACCTGTAAATTTTATAACTCATAAATAAAAAATATGATCTTAAAAATATATTTTCATGTCGTCAAAATACTTTTCGGTACAATAATTTTGTTATTAGTATTGAATAAACATAGATATTTTTTCAGTATTACAAAGCTGAATTATTTAGTAAAAATAGATTTATCAAGTTTGATAATTATATATAGAGAATATTATTTTTTAAATCTGAATTTTGTTCAACAAAATTATTACGTAACAATGTTAGTTCATAAATGTATGAAACATATTTTTAAGTATATCATATGATATACTTCTAAATAACATAATCTAAACTGTTGTTTTGTATTTAATAAATCTAAATTATCGGACAGAATCTCGACCGTGTCGTTTAAGCGGACAATCAACGTTGCCTGTTGCGTCGTAGCACCGTAGCACCGCTACGCTTCGTAGCCAGTTATCTTGCGCGTCTCAGGCTTTCCGCTCGCGTATCGCTCCGTCGTTCACTAAACTAACCCACTTTCCAATCGTCAGTTTCAACTGTGAATAATTTTCAAATAAACTTTGCATTCCATTTTCAAATGGATATAAAGCTTTTGTTTTTCTGTTCAGTGGCCAGTGTTTAATGATGAATGTTTTTGGAGTTAGTTGTATTCGGTAAGTTCGATTTTTAAATGTTTAAAATTAGAGTGCGCTTTTTTATTCTAAAATCAAATACCTGCCCACAATTTATAATGTCTTTTTTTTATTCTAAATTTAGATTTTTCGTTTGATAATTTTCCATGTGTTTCTAATTCTGAAATTATAAGAACATTAAAACATCGTTAGTCGTTAGTGAAACTTTAAAATTAAACTTTTGCGAACACTAGCAAATGAGTTTGTATATCTCTTGGGGAGTAGTATCACAACTTTTAGTCGAAACTATCCTTATGACAAACGATGTGTAATTCAAAAGTTTCACAAACTTTATTCAGTACTGTGTATAAAGTCGAGGGAGTTTTAAATATGTTTTAAAACATTTACTCCGTAGTTTATTTTTATACCGCGGTATGAGTTTTATTTACTATGATCATAAATGTAGTTTAAAAAAAGTATAAACTATAAGAATACCATTAGTATTATGAATTTCAAATAAAAAATGAATAAATTGTAGATCTTTTGGAGAAACATACGGTATGTTATGTAATAGTGAAATCAATACGTAGATAATTATTACAAAAATAAGTTCAATACGATGTTGTTATTTTAATACAGATAAAACACTTTTACAATTAAAAATACCCAACAAAAACAAAATATTAGTACAATAGGCATTTTAAGAGTGAATTTTCAACACTGTTAATTAAAAAATCATACATAAATTTAATTAATGTATATCACTAAAGTCGGCATCTTGATGGGTGAATTATCAAAACTTTTAATAAAAATAAAAAAAACAATATATTTAATTAATTAAGTAAAAATAAAGGATTAAGTAAAATTGAAATCCTCGATACTACATTATCTGCAACAAATCTCGATAAAAAATAACAAATACACACAAACTTTCATAAGGACAATACAAATAAAGCCTTTGTTTCTAGCCTCAAAAGCTACGTATACTAGCGTGTTTTTTATTAAACAATTTAATGTTCTTGTTCAGATCTTAAGAACTATTTATTCAAACATAAAGACTCTTGGCGACATGAAATATTTTTTTTTTGTTCTGTACGTCGTAGGTGACTTTAAATATTAGGTTTTAAAGTTAATTACATTGATACTAGGTGTAAGGAAAATAGATCGTGGAAGTCACATCTTCACTTCAATCAATCGCTTGGAATTAGAGGCGTCATTTCGCTGAATCCTATGATACTTGTAATCTGCTACATAAAAAATATTTAATTAGTACGGTAATTATTAATTCATCATAAGCAATTATGGAAATACTTTTTATTTACTGGCTTTATTGTCAATATTATACAAAAAAAAAAACAACTTATTTATAAGGAAAATATTTAAATTTGAAACTCAAGCATAAATCTCTCCGTCTCATAAAATACATAACTTATTATGATAATCTTATAAAATATAATATTGCCCGGCTGGTTATGGCTGGTCTCGAGTTGAAGCCTTTCAATTTGCATTGCCACCGCCCGGCCGGTTCTGATCAAGGGCTCTGGTTGGATCCGAAACTAGTCAGCCTATACAAATAGTAAAAAACACTATATATACACATGGGAGACAAACTTCACACATTACAGAGGAATCCATACTACATCAGTCAAACTTACACTTGTGTTTGATAGAGTTTCAACTCTTATGTATATAGCAACAAGATTTATTTTCCTAATTTCTCAGGATTTCTTACAATAACAAATCGTAAAAGTGTTGACAGTTCCCGTGTTCTGCTTGACCAAGTATAAGTTTTCACAGTACGGTGAATGTTTACATAATAAGACCCTTGAGCCACTAGAATCATACAAATATCTTGTTATTTCTTTTTACGAACATTTTTACATTTGACCCTGTATATTAAACCTTAAAACCATATAAATAGCGTCACAAATTAAGCAACTTAGCTTATTGTTATTTGTCTACTGACAAATACATGCATTTAAAGCTGAGATCAAAAAATATAGACTTGCTCCCAGAACATCATTTTCATTACAAATTTTCAAAGCACATTTGTAGCTTAAAACTAGATAATTTTATGACAACTAGATTTCGTAAATCAATGTATAATTTATTGCAATTTCATCTACTGATTTTAATGAAAATTGCGTATAACATTATTATACTTTAAACAAGTTCAGTATCATACCTTTCATTAATAAAAAAAATTATGAAATCTTTTAAAAAACAATCTTGACGATCCATTCAATGCAAATATAACTTTACTTCATGTTAAATAGAGAATACAAACCTCTTTGTGTTCACGTTATGACACACACTCAGTGAGTTTGAAGACGCTTCGAACTTCCCATTGCACTTTGAATGACGTACACATGCTATTATGAAGAAAACAGGTGCTCATTGGAGAGTTGAAGATAGATTTAATGGTTTTTTACACTCCCCTTTAACGATAACTTTGGGAACTAACATTACTTCTGCGTAATGAAAAAAAAAGCATCAAATATCAATAAATATGCGTATTTTACAAAATAAATGAAAAGATGAATCATGTTAATTTTTTGGTAATGCAAATATTTTGGCATTACCAAAAATGAATATGATACAGTAATTTGAAATCTTGTGACGTCACTTATTAATACACTTTGCTGGTAAGTGACGTTGTTAGCCACCACATTTGATGCATTTCATCTTCATATTTTTTATTGAAAAAGAATACTATCGAATGTATTATATTATCATATTAAGAAAAAAACTAGTGTTCGTTTTTATTTTTCATATAACAGTGAATCACTATCAAAGATATTTGATTTAATCTGGTTTTATTAGTACACATTACATCTTGTTTTTTATGGCAGCCTTGATGACGCGCCGTGCCTGTAAAAAATGAACAAATACTATGTTAACAATGTATGTGATGAGTTTTGGACAAAAAGTAGGTGTCCTACCAAAATCTCAGTAGGACATCCACACTTTTCGCTTAAAAATAATATATTTACTCTTTTTGCAAATAAAGTGAGACTCGAAACAAGTGTTAATTTTTAAACATCAGAAAATTTATTAACGCCATAAAGCTACAATCCCAAAAGTTTAAGGATGTAGGCGGAACCTTTTCTTATGAATAATTAAAGATAATTCTCTAAAAGAGGAAGGTTTAGCAGGTATCGAATATTAAGTTTCTCAGTAAATAAAAATAGGTAGGCAATCTCTCTACAGAAAACTTTTGCATTCCAAATACTTGATTAATCTGAAATTCTGAAATCATTGCCTAACTGTTTAGAAAAAAATATTTTTTCTCGTAATGTAGTGGTTATTCTATGTTCCAAATATTAAAACAGAATTTTATAAACACCGTATTTTTCGAGTTCTGTACCCATAAGGCCAAAACGGAACCCATTTACTAAAACTCCGCTGTCTGTCTATCCGTCTATCAGTCACCCTGCTGTGTCTTATTGTTCGGGAATAGCTAGACAATTGGAATTTTAACTTTCTGTTGCCTTAACATTAAGCAACGTTTGGTTTAGTTTAAAAATGTTAGAAACCAATTTTTGCATTTTTTTTTAATTAAGCCTGTTCGTACGAAGCCATTAGTGTTAAGGGAGTTGATCGGTTGATCGGGTACCGAACTATAAAAGTACCACAATTCAAACATAATCGAAAATAAATTCACGAATACCAGGTGGACACAATATGTTGTGTATCAGAAACTGGGATATTCCCACTGAACTCCGGTTATGCGGTTATAAATCTTCGAAAGGCTTCAAGAATTCCAGACCAAACGGTTTTAGAAAATCCTTTTATGTTGCACCGTGTTTAACGACTTGTCTTCAATACATAATGTAAAAGAATATAGGTGGGAAGGAATACTAAGGTGTCTTATAGTTTGTTTTCTGTATGCCACATTATGTTTTTATAGGTTTTAGAAGGTATGTACTCTGGCAGGCTTAATGCCAGAGACATTTTCTACCAGTCAACCAAGAGTTGGAACAGAGAAACAGGAAGTAAGCGTTTCATTAACAGTTTTGTTTCAATTCTACTTCTAGAAATTTCCACAGTAAAAATTGGAAATCGTCAAATGACTTTCTAAAAAGTGTAGTCAATTACCTAACTAAATTTTAGCTTACCATAAATGCTCATCAGCTGATCAAAATATATTTCATAAAAAATATCTACTTTAAGCTATAAAAATACTTTTAAAAGATCAAATTTTTCAACCTCCAAGTTTGTTGATTGTACAATTTTTCACCATTTCACTCGCGTGTTTGCATTCGCAAATTCTGCTGACAAACCATTTTGAATTGGGTCCTATTTGCAAGCTAGCCTTTATGTGACTTTTCTTGTACGAAAAGCTTTCTTGGATTTTTCTAAACATTCCATATAAACTGGATAAGATAAACATTGTTTTTAAAGAAAACAACATTTTCAGCTAGAGTACTTGGATAGCGAATTGGACAAAGGCTGGTTATAACATTATTATCAGCTTAATGCTAATAGAAAAGTCATGAAGAACCTTGAAACTAAATATTGAAATCTTTAATCGCCACCTCGCAGTGAACGAATGTGATGATCAATGTTTAAAGGTTTTCCATATCGAAAGTGGCGTGTGCCCAGAGCTGGGACATTTATAGATCAGCATTTCTAAAGCCCATTTTATTTTCCATTTATTTTCCAAATTATCACTCTCTCTAGGTTTCTACACCGATTTCACTATATTAAGATTGGCCGACTCCAAATTGTACTAACGATGAACAGACAGCATAGCCTTTGTAATGTGTTGCGGTTTTATCATTTGGTTAAGGAAATAAAAAACACGCTTATTTTCTCCTATATTAGAGCTCTCTACTATCTTTACCATATTCTGTCTGTCTTTCACGATTTTTCAAAATAACAGAATAATGTACCTTACCTACCTATATTAGAGTACGTTTCTGAGCTATTTTCATCTGGCTCCTTGTGACGTCACTCGATCTCTGGCGGATATCTTCCTGTCGCTGGCTACACGGATATTGCCGTCCGCTGGTGGACAGTGTGTTCTTTGAGAACGATTTTAATTATTGTTGCTTTTATTCCTAGTGAGGTCTCTTCGTGTAGCACTGTTCGAGGCTTTTGATTTTCATTAGACGCTTGTAAATGGTTCTTATTTTTACATTTATACTACTCTTTTGATAGTCTTGTGACCGAAGTAAAGCAAAACGTCTTTTGGTTTAAAATAAGCTTAGTATGATACTATTTCGAAGTTTTGCATCTCTTGAAAGCTCATTAAAATAGACACAGATTTCAAAAAACTATATGCTTTCAGTGAGATTAATTATCATTAAACCATCATCTATTTCCATATGATAAAATTTCAAAAAGTATTTGTGTAATTTTCCTCACAAGAGACATGAAAAATACACCCAGTAAGTCGAAATAATGATTTTGGTACAAAGAACAACCACAAATAATTTTATAATTTAAACTTAATAATCTCTACTACCATGCAACACGCGATGACGTCACAGCACGGGTCAGCCAGGTCACGTGACACGTTCGCCAGTACCCCTCACTTATCAAAACTGTCGAAATTAGAAACCCCAACAACGGACGAGTATGTACTTCGGATATATGTACCTAAGCTTGGCGTTTTGTTGTTGCTACGTGAGATTATAATTTGCAGTACTTCAGTATTAGTCTGAATTTTTAGTACCCAGATATTTTTTATAGCAAATACTAAGTTAAAAAATGATAAATATTGTACAATATGAATTAATAACATTAATCAAAAAACATCCATGAATTCAGCACACTAATCTTTAACTAAAAAATAAGTATAGTCTTGTTTGAGTAAAACTTGTCATGAGTATAAAAAGCAAAATAATGTTCCATTATTTTTTTCATTTTCACGATAATATTTCAAAAATCACCTATAGATATTCGTATGCCAAAAGGCAAACTGGACTGTTATATAAAAGTTGACTATTCCCGTTTTTACACAAAACCTCCATACACGTAATAGTGAATATTTGACGTGAGCATAAAAAACAAAAAGCACTCAACTGTATTCCTTTTTTGAATAGTATTCATAAGCTTGAACCAACAGGTAGCCAGCATTCATCATAATGTTTTCATATGAAAGTAATTTAGGGTGGGTTGCACGAATGAGCATCTATTCTGATGCCAATCGCCAATCACGGTTCTGTTTTATAATGAAGTTCAATTTTTAATTTGCTGTTGTGATGCAAGCCGTTCACGTAAAATACTTATAAATGCCACGAACGTGCAACGGAAAAACAAAGTCTTATTTTTAAATGTTAAACTATTTGCCTACTTGCTCAGTAATGTAATATCTGCAAACAATAACTAGCCAATAGTTTGAAAGTTACCGTTTAAATAAAATAGTAGGTAACTTTACAATGATTTAGAAGAAGAAACCTTTTTAGAGCCCAAATTACAGTAATAACGCCATCCGTCTGAGAACTAAGAATAGAGTGTGTGTTTTATTTATCCTAGCACTAAACTTAGTCAGTCATACTAAAGCTTAATCTTAGTTAACTGTGACTCTACAGTGAAACTGCCCCTTAGTTGAAAGTAGTACATGTTCCCGAGACATAGCAAAGATGAATGCATTTGTATGATGAATGGTATATCGCTGAGTCAGCGTAATGAAGACAGAATAGGTACTTAGTTGAATGGTATTTGTTGTTATATTACGTTTGTTTGAAGTAATCTTTGGTATGTCTTATTTGGAATTGTGGAATGTGAACTGTATTTCGTGGAATAAACTAAGTTTTAGTCATTTATTATTTATGTACACGCAAATCGTAAAAAACTAAACACAACAAGTAAAAAGAAACTTACATTTTCACTTTTTTTTTGTTTTATCACAAAAATATCGAAAACCAGCCAAAAAAGAACACTGTTCATTTCTATTTTGGGGAAAAATGCAATATTTACTAACTTAAACTACAGCTGCAATCATTTCAAATTGAATTAGAGAAGAAAACTTAAAGTTGAACTATCGGTTCATCTATCAAGGTTTCACTTCAGTTTAGAAGTCGATTGCAGAACAACTTTTAAGTCATTTAAAAGTATCTACATAGATTGTACCATGCAATGGTGGTTAGTGTTCGGATTCTAACCAATACTTGGTTTTATTTTTGGTTCCGTATGAATATGTCCTATATTTTAAACGAGGAAAAGAAAACGGCTCTACCGATTTTCATGAAAATTTGCAGAAAAGGCTTCCTTTTGAAATAAATCACGAATTTTCCGAAAATGAAGTTTATTTTTTTTAATAGAATTTATAGACATTAAATTTGAATATAATTTGCAACAAATCAAAAAAGTTGCGTATGGAACTACCCTGACGCTTTGAAAAATAGTTTTTCTTAGAAACAATGAGATAGCCTTGAAAAAATCAATTAAAAAATATATACATTCCGAGCAATGCTGAACAAAGTAATTCAAGTCAGAATAAGAGAGATATAAAAACCTTTAAAATAAATATCAGACGACTATCCGATGGACAAAGAAATGGTGCGATAACTCTAAAAAACTACTTATCTTGGACTAAGTAAAGTACTTTTATGTTCGTTCGAGTGTAATGTTACGGCAAGAGTTTTTACAAAGAATAGAATGTATTTTGACTTAAGGTATATTTTTATAGCTGTTCTGAAAACATTTAAAAAGATAAAAACATAAATGCTTCATGAATATTATTTTTTTCAACTTCCATACTTGAACAATTTCACGTTTTTTTAAAGCAATGCATCGTCTTTTGTAAACTACTAATAATAAAGTCAGTAAAACAAAAAGAAGGTATTTTGAAAACGAAATCATGACTCGTCACGCTACTTTTGTATTCGTTCTTTCGATATTAAAAACTGAAGTAAATACGTTTCTTACATATTTACAAGAACCTTCAAACTTGGCACCGACTCACCAAAGCATAACTTCATTGTAAGCCTCATGAAAATGTAAACCTGCGAAGCGACTCTACAAATATTTCACATTCATACTCAAAAAGTATTTGCGTTACACAACAGCACGGCTTTACAAAAAACATTGCTATCATATGCTTTTTACTACGCTGCAGATGGGAAAGGAATTCCAGCTTTCGTTTCGACATTTCGGTATTATATCCTAGTTTCGTCCCGTACTACGCATTCTCGTAGCAGGGCTTAAGCCGTTGTGGGAGCGAGATGAAGCTCTACATAGCATAGAGCAGCATCCTTCTTTCTTAATGAAAACAGTCTTACTTTCAGAGGTCATAGTAGACGTGCGGTATTGAATATTCTAAAGCAATACTTATAGAAATGATTGATGATGACGTCACAGGGTCAACCCCGTAACCTTGTCAATATATCGGTATGACATTTCCAGTTTAATAATATTAGATAAAGGATTTTGAACTTTAATACCGTGGTCATATGGATAGGATTTCTTGTTTTTTCATATTTTCATTTTAAGTTGACGTTCTTCATTATTTTATACAAGGTTTTAAAACTGTCTCTGTTCACATTAAAGTACTCTTTATTTTCCTGGAAAACAAAACACATTAAAAAAAAACATTCCGTTCATGAATAATGGTGTTCCAGCATGAAGTTTGCTGCAGACTTTTTTTACGCGTTATCTAACTTTGGGTTCACCTCTTACAATATCTGCTCTTACTTTTAATACGAGTCGTATTAATATGGTCGTAGACCTTTTTTTTCCTCGACCGTGACTACCAACCATCGAAATGCTTTAATTTTAATTTGGAATAAATATATTATATACTATGACTGTTCTCACCCACCTAATTACAAGTAACCCAACAAGGTATATACAGGTGAAGTTAACGAGGAACTTATTCCATTAAGGCTTGCAACTCCTATTCGTGATCGTCCGGATGCCGGCGGTGCCGGTACAAAGTTCACTCCAGTTCATACTGGTACGCTAATTAGGTAACGAAATGTTAATTATTAAGATATTTGAGATGTTGCAAGCAATGCTGTATTGAGTTTGGTGGTATACGAAGTATGTAGTTGCTAGTAGAGAAACTTATAGTGTAATCATTTATTTAATACTAGCTGTTGCCCGTGACTTCGTCCCTGGGTGGAAGATAAATGTTATAATTTATACCTGCCCTGTTTTTTTTTCACATTTTCCATTGTATCTTCCCTCTTATTAGTCGCAGCGTGATGGTTTATAGCCTAAAACCTTCCTCGATTAATGGTCTATTCAACACAAATAATTTTTCAATTTGAGCCAGTAGTTCCTGAGATTAGCGCGTTCAAACAAACAAACTCTTCAGCTTTACATATTAGTATAGATTGTTTCACTGATGTTTCGGTTTGTCTCTCTTTCTGTGCGTTTGTGCAATGTTAATCTACAGAGTGTCCCGCAAGAAGTGAACTAACGGAGTGCTAACACTTTTTTGTCTCATAAGTAGTAGACCACTAAATTGTAATTTAACTTTCTATATAAAAAAAATACTTAATAACTATAAAACACACTCTTATTGTCCACTATTTACGGGACACCTTGTTTTCTGAAATTACCGTAGTGCAGGCAAATCAGATTTATTTGCGTTCACACATCCCTTAGCCGTTCTTCTATACGCATGAAGTCACAGGCACATCTAGCTTACATATACAAAACCTTAATTTACGATTCTCGTCTTAAGTTATGAAAGCCTATTACTTGTGCTCAAGTGATACTTGAAGTGCGTCGTACAGAACAGCCTGCTGTGATGTCGCGGTTTATAAACTTATGAATCATAAGTTATGGCTGTGTTTAACTCTAGCGAATGTTATAAGCCTTGTCTGTAAGACCTATTGTTTGTATTTTGTTTAGGTGAGGAGAAATATATTTTTAATTTTGATAGGTGATTTCAGAATAATTTAAGTTTGAAAAATAGATTAAGCTTTCCGTACTCAAAGGCTAAAAACAGAAACCCATTATTACGTCTCTTTCGTCTGTAAGTCTGACGGTCCGTCTATCTACCAGGCCCATGAACCATAGTCGCTAAACTCTTGAAATTTAAACAAACAGTTTTTCTCTTGGACCTATGGCAACAAACAATAAATTGAGTGATTATTTTATAAAGCAAATTTGTTTTTTCTCAACCTTATTTGTAAGGGACTTTCAAAGTCGATAAATTTTAAGCCCGAGTCGTAGGTGACCAGATTTTTTAAAATTTAACTACATGATACCAGATGGCCTAAAACCTTTTAATTCTTTTTCCATTGAGGATTGGAAACGAAACATTTACCTAGGCCTCAAATATAACCTTTAAATATATTAACCCGATATATTTAAAAGGTCATCATTTTCTTGATTGAAAGCGTATTTCAAAATGCTCTTACCTTTCGTACCTTAAATTGTACTTAGAGACAAATTGCTGACTTTGGCTCATTCACTTTATACAGTCCGAAGGATTGTGTATATTTGACGGGTCCTTATAATTCGTATCACTGAATCATGTATATTCTATAATACCCTATTCAAACCCAATGTAAAAAAACCTATATGTGGTTTTGACATGAGACGTGGTTTCAACCCTTGAGAGATTCTCAGTTGAGCCGATTTTCTTACATTGCTTTCCTATACCGTTTATAGCAAATCATAATTGCTTTGTTACGTGGACTAGTTCCAAGTGGCCCAGGATAGAGCATCGTGGAAGGGTTTGGGGGAAAGATTTTGCCCAACCATGGGCACAGATTAGGCTAGAGAAATATTAAAAATACGCATATTAAATCGACAGACTTTAATGAAAGCTGCATTTGAACGCACGATTTTTGGCATTGGAAATCCAATAATCAAACCTCTATGCTACCTATGGTGTATTTAAATTCCTTAAAAATCAAATAAAATATTTTTTAAATCTTAAGAGTATAAAATCTCAGAGTTACTTACACTGTTGATATATAAGCCAATATGATGTATAATCTCGCACTAAATCCAGTGGGTGTCGTAGTATATCATGTTTGGGCCCTCAGGCGAACATTCCACAAATATTTCACGAGCTATCCCAGTAAACGGTGCGATAAATATAAATAATATCTGCCTTATAAATGTTTGCTTTTACCATTCCATTTTAGATCTATGGTCAAGATTTTTGTGGATTCTATACCTACATATATATCTGTATATATTGTCCGTATACCTATAGTAAAGAATTGAGATACGTTTTATTTTTGATTGGCTAAGTTCTGTTCATAGTTGGACTCCAGTATCCACTTCTACGGATAAATACTGGAAACGAGGTGTGGTTACAAGAATAATCAAAATATAAAATAGGTCTAAACCACTTCGAAATCTTAGGGCAGCCTCAAAAAGGGTTCGGTAGAGTCACTGGCACTGGGAAACGCTTTTACTAAAGATATTTTTTTAAATATTTTTCATAAGTTATTCATACTGAAATTTATTCAATTCCACAACGATAAAGCAGACAAAATCCGCACTCAGGCTAACACATACTTTAATATTTCTACCATAAATAATGAAAATATCACTCAGTATCGTCTAGTTAGAAATAGGCTTATCAATTAAACGAAAGCTGGATACGTACTGCAGCAGCATTAGAGAGAGCCTCGGATCTGTGAGTGACGTCACGCGATACAATCAGATGGATCTGTCCGAACGGATATTGCATCATATTGCTCTGCTCGGCTGGGCTATGTGTATCACTAAGCTGTTCACTACTTTAATTGTTGATACTTCAACTATTTTTTGAGAGGATAATTATGTTTAGTATATCTGTATAATGTTGTGTTGGTTTTGGTCTCATGTATTGATTTGTATGTACGTAGTACAAGTTTGATCCCAAGGCAGGTAAACTATCGATGGGAGTACCAAAGTTAGATATAAAGACACTGACTGACGGTGAAGCAAAACCTGACTTGAATGGCAAAGATACTTTTTTTACTAGGCTTTTATTTCCACAATGAATGAAGCTGTGTAATTAAGTAAGCGTCTTGCAATAATTTTATTTTGGAAAATAGTTTTCCAATCATAGTACACCATTGCATTGAAATTATATTTTGATCCGATTATTGCATATACGTAAAAAGGTTAAATAACACATAGACATCATTCAGATAGACACTAATTATTCTCTATATTGTAGTTTTAATCGTCTGCCCAATGAGTATCTTTAGTAATGATTTGAGACGTCACGTGATAAGCGCATTAGAGACTAATCGAGCCGGTTAATTGTCTGAACATAATTCCGAAATAGAAAATTATCTATTTAAAAGTTAAAGTTTTATTTATTAAGATTGAAGATTGGGAAGTTCTAATTTTTAAAGAAAAAGGGACAAACCGTGTAAATATTTTAAAATCGTATAAATTCTTACTACTTTAAATTTCTCTGGATGTTTTTGCTCTGCTTTTTCTAGTAACTACAATTTAAAAAAACTTCTTGAGCCACCTATCTTTAAAAAAAAAACTATATAGTAATGGATTTTCCACGACTGACATTTTATTCTTGGAATCACTTCTAATGTTAAAATGAAGTATAAATAGGTGTAGAAAAAATCCCCTGTCAACTGTCTTTTCAAGAAAAGTCCTTCAAAAACGAGTATTAAATTAGTAGCAAGGACTTTTAGTACTTGAACTAATAAGCTAAGTAATAAACCCTCCTCCAGTTTCCAAGCCCTTCAAACATAGTTAGAGAACCTTAACTGTACTTCAGGGTCCTACCACGACTTTTAAAGTAATACTGCTACGGTTGTGGGAAAGAGATGGCGCTCTACACCATGTAGAGCGCTATCTCGCTTCCACCAATGCAATTTTTGTCTCAAGGGAAATGTTAACTGTATTTCAGGGAACCTTTTCGTAGCAAACCTAGAAAATGACGCACTTTAAAAGGAGTTTATAAGACTTAAAAGCTTTGCATTGCGTTGTATTTATGTAAATGTTGTGTACACACACCATTTTATAAAGCCTTTTTGTGCTTGGCTCAACTGTTATGACACATTCGTTTTTGTGATATGAAATGATGATTGCAATTAAATTTTTAGTTTTGTCTAGATCTTTATTTCAGTTTCTTTTGAATCAGCTATAAAATCTTGTTATACTTGTTATAATTTTTTGCAAACGCAAAATTGTGACGAAAGTTTTGATTTGCGATTTTAGAATGTTCTGTGCCTTTTAGACATAAGTAACACAGTAATCGAGTTTTGGAAGGCAAGTAAAAATTTTGCTCCTACGCCTCATCTGTCTGTAGTCGTATCGGATTGCTCGCCCATCGGGCTATGAGAGTAAGGGAATGTAAATTGCACCTGTGTTACACACGCTAATGAACGGAATGGAAAATGGCATGTGTAACACTTGAGATACAAGCGGCCGTGGCCGAGAAATCGATCGTGAATGATTACTATGTTTATGTTGCTTAGATTTTACCTAATTTTTAATTCCAGTCTTAACGAATTTATTTAAAGTAGATATTCTACCAAAAATGACTTGTCTATGTTCCACAAAAAAAGTATAACAGGTTTACAATCATAAAAATAAATAATACTTTGAAATATGTTTATCTAAATAATCTTATTCCTCTTGCGAGCATCTCTATTGCTCTTACGTGGCAGACATTTAAAGGACTTGGATTAAATTTAAGTATTCGGGGTTGATCCTCCTGAAGTAATTATATTAAGCAATTTGTTAACGGGAGAAGCTTCTACAAAATTGCAACAAGGAAAATGTAGAGTTAATTAAATCGCAATTGAACGTGTTTAGCTTATAAAAGACCTGTTAATTCGGTACACCCGACAACAAAAGTCTAAACATTAATGTCTGAGTAAAAAATGGAATTTATTGCATGACTTTTGTTGCCAATTGTACGTTGAAAGTTTCCGAACACGGCTACATTTTAAAAATGGAATACCTAAAGAACATGATTTATCGTCTAATACCGTTGAGAGTACAATATGGTACCAATTTTGAATTTATAGTGGCCAGTATTTTGTCAATAAATTTTATGAAAGCGATTTTTAAATCGATACCGCCACAGTCGCGTGAGTATTCGTTCTCGTAAGTATTAATTAACGACAAATTAATCGAGTGCTCGGGTGCTGTTGAGCTGATAAGCCCTATTGCTGTCTCTTTTGCTTTCACCTGGCTGGAAATGGATTATATCTGTGTGGTTTTCATTAATCACGGTGGATAGAGTTCATTTATTTTCGATTTTTATCAAAATTAAAAATGGCCGAGTAAAGTATTAAACAGTAAAATAGTAGGTACGTCAGAAGTTTTTTTTTCCAGTTCATATACATTTTTCACAAAAAGGCTAGTTGGCGTTAAAATAATGAAAATGCCTCATACTCGAAAACTACTATAAACACTGTCTGCCACTCTGTATCATGAAATTTTTAGTTTCCTGACAATAATTTTTCATTTAAAATATTTTTTGTTCAGGATTTGCTAATCAGAGGAGCGCTACACAATTCTTAATAACCATTTAATCTATTATCTATGTATTGGAAATATGCTGGATATCAATAGACAAATCAATGTCAATTATTATCTATTCAGATACTAAGATTGACGAATTCACTACAAACTCTTGAAACAGGACTGACGCCGCTGTGCAATAGACAAAACGAGACAGCGATAGACTTCGAATAGCGGCGTCTTGCTTCTTCTATATCATTAGTATTTCTTTAAAGCTCATAGTACAGATACAGACCAATCAACCAGAAGTATCAATATAGTGAAAACAATGAATTTCCAGTTACAAATTACTGACTGATATTTAACTGCCTTCATTAATTATTTCAGAATCAATTTCAAATTGTATCGGAGATGATTTATTTGTTTGAAGATTCATTGAGTCTATTGCTTTACGATAACGATTTATATTCAGGTTTTAGAGTAGCTTTTCAATCTCATGCTATCTCTGTCAGCTTAAAGTAAAAGGTAGGTCAAACGTTTTCAATTGCATACAGAGGCGGCAACTTTTCAAATGTTGCGTGTGATTTAGACATAAATATGGTTTTTCTTATCCCTCTATCTCTCTTATATCGTATTGCCATCCTATCGGGCCGAGCACCCCCTTGTACACTATAATACGTCTTGCGCAGCTAGTTGGTGCTCAGCGATACGTATCGCCGTGTCTAAAATCTGTCAGGACGTTACCTATCCCGAAAATATTCCTTGTGACACTAGTCGCCTTGGCTAAAATCAGTCAGGACATTCCGAAAACACTGCCATACTTTTTAGTAGAACTCTCAAACCTCTTTGCAGTTTTTAACTTAAAACAACACACCGTTTACCTGGCCCCTATCTACTTATATTGTATCCTTGACTTTTCCAGAGAAGGCACATAATAATACGGTTTACCTAGTTATTCAGTTACGATGGCATCAACATGAACAGTATAATTCTGTCCTTTTACATATGGAAATTAGATGAGCTTAACACGTGTGCAAAATATGATTTTCTACTTGAATAGCTTTGCGTTCCCAGTCATGGGGTTGCCAGCTAAAAATAGTATTTCTCCCCTTTTTTCAGTGAGTGTTGCATGTATAATTGTATTATGTTGGACGTGACTACATGTGGTGAAATATGTTTTCATGCTTTTAGATAGTACTGTTTTATCATTATTATTAATAGATTTAGATTGCATAATATTGTTACGTGGTTTATTATAGATTATATTGATACTGATTTAAATAGGATTAAAATTAAAGTACTTTTCATTAAAAATAATTAAGTACAAATAATAAGTATGCAATGATAATAACTTTCACGCGAAGGATTAATAACTATTCATTTCACATGAAATTATTCACGCTCCTGATTCAAAACTCAGGTTGGGTCTGAAACTTATTAGGATAGCCCAAAAAATATGCGTGAGTAAAATGTTATTAAATAAATATTTAATAACTGTTTTATTACAAAAAAAAGTAAGTTGTGATAATTTAAAGCTTCAAATCCGAACGCCAAAAAGATTTGTGTAATTTCAATTATCATAAACGCAAAATGTTGCAAAATATGGCACATTGATGTAATGGATTGCTATAAATGTATCAAATTTTTCGTTATCTACAGTATTATGCATGTTATAGCATCATAATACTTGTTAATATCGGCCAGTCATTGTCCATCAAAGGATTTCAATTTAAACTTTCGCTTCCATTTCCTTTTGAGACTGAACTTAATCTTCTTAGCAGTAAATTGATTATTATAGTTACAGTATCTTCAAGCAATTTATCTTCCCGATGCAGAAGTGTATTGTTATTTAAAATGAAAGTTAATTATTGTCTGATTAATGATTTTTACAAAGTAATTTTTTAATTGTTTTACTGGGTGTGATGGGTTAATATTATGTGGATTGTAAGTATACAATATATTTATGTTTTTATTTCAACTAGATGGTTTTTCTGAATATTTCACCGTCTCATCAACCAACTGACAAGGAAATTTTACGATCCATGCAGGAAGGTATTTTCAATTTTTAATGTTTATAAAACACTTCTGCAACAACGCTTTCGTTAGTATTAAACCTAAAAATATTTTTTGCGACACTATTAGAAACACATCGCTCCAAGGCAGCACACAAGTTTCTCTCAATATTAAAGCATACCTTCTGAATTCAATAATAAACAACAAAAACTGTCCACTTTCACGAAAATAAGCATTATTTAAATTACATTATGAGCTTACGAACGTCGCAAAAGCTTGTAAACGAAACAATCACTGTAGAATTCATCTTGAAAACTTTGAACACCAAGACATTCTAATTTAAGTAGTAAGACAGAAGTAAAGTTTCATATCTGCGGCCCACCTGCCAGCCGGCCTGGGCTTTACGCCGGCAATAAAATGGATATCAGTTGCTTACGTATCTCTGGTTAAGGATAAGCCATCCTAATTTTATTTGGCTTGCCATAAATCTTTAATGTTTGGAATAAATTTACTGGTTTCGGTATTTGTTGGACTTGGATGAGTCTCGATACTTCGGGCTCGTGGAGTAAGTATTACGTTAGGTTTATTAAGATATTCAAAACACCTATCTTGACAAAGTCGTAATATATGAACTTTCTTTACACCTTATTTACACTTATATCAGCGCTTCTGTTTTCTTTTCTTTATTACTTTCTCAATTTTATTCCAAGGTTGGAGTGTGAAGGTGAAGGTAGTTTGGAGCTGCAACATTTTAAATCTGTCTCTAGTATTATCTATCTGTTGAAGCGTTTGGGCAAGGAATACATGTTACAGCTTATCCTTTCTCCATCATCGGAACGCGCTTGGTTAATAACTATTTTGAATCAATTCTACCTAAATATCTACGTTATTCTTTTGTTCAGTATCAGTTTTCACCAGAACCTCACACCTTATAATAGTTTGCTGGCCACAAGAACAAATTTAAACAGTTTCCACCTTTTCTCGATAATAAAGCTTGTTAATATTTATGAATTACCCATGGGCTATGACAAAGGCAGCATATTTCGTTCGAGTGTCTCCCGTTCGTTATCATTTAAATGAATGCATGAGGTCGATGAGAATTTTTAATTTATGTATTAGACTTTATGATCTTCAATCGTCGGGTTTATTGCTGGTTTTGTCATTTTTCCGGTATTTAAAGAACCGGATTTTATTATGATCTCTCACTCACTTTGTGGTCTTTTGAAAATTGGTTTAATTACATTAAAATAATTTCTTAACTTTTTATTTAAAGCCATCTTATTTCGTTGGTGTACAATTGTCGATTATATTATTATTGTCATCAATTTAGTAGATTTTTATATACACAGTTTCGTAGAGACTATATTATATATATTTTTATTCGTTTCTCCCTTGGGTCATTAACGATTCAAAATGATGAACCACTAAGTATTAACTACATTTATTTCGATTCATTACAATGTTAGCAGTTTGGACGACCTTGAACTGACCCGTTGCCTAGCAACCACAATATCTTTATCTGACTGAAAATGAAGTTTAAAAGATAACCCTTCATTATCCTTTCCTTTTGAAGAGAGGAGAAACAAAAGAAAGTTTAAACAATACCCTAACTGTTTACGATATAATATTGACCGCAGATATTTTATATATCATGTTTTTGGGCAATTGTTTTAATTTTTTGCAAAAAGAATGTACGTATGCCTAATTTTTAATTACAAAAATATTGTATCGTGAACAATATATTATCGATTTTATTTTCCTCCGTTTACGTCTGAGTTTCGGTTATTTTTTACGAAATAAAAAACAATTATCTCTCTAACTTAAAAAAAATGCGTGAACATTCACTATTCCTATTTGATCCATTTTTACACTTAAAAACAACTTTCAAATGAACAATAACATAAGCTAACGCACACATACAAAACTCTACAGATTCACAATAATAGTTGAACTACAGAAACGTGGTTGGAATGCAAATGACCGTTGGATTCGAAATTAATAGAAATAGATAATAGGCACAGATTACATGGCCTGTTCAAAATTCTGCACTCAGCAATATCATAATTGGTTTGCGGGAAAACTATGTAATTGGTTCAGTTTGGCTGTCTATTCGTAATTTAGTCAATATTGTATCTGTTTTGTAGTCAATTTTAGTCTGTAGTCCCTTTGAAATCAGCTGTTGTCTTCAGTTAATTGGCGTTGGCTTTGATTTGATAATAGTCTAACTAAAATTATTTTATACAACTGTGAATTTTAAAGTATTTCATAAAATAGTGACTGGGTGCTTCTATGCCATCTGAATGAAAAAAAAACTTATTTAATGTACATAAAACTTTAAAATGTCTATTGATTTTGATGTGACTTTAGAATTATAATCGTTTGTATTAAATCGATAGATTATAATTTTCGTGAGTGCTTTCTGTCATTTGTTTTCAATGTAAAGCGGCATTTAATATTTCAACAACAATTAATGTTTCTGTGATTTCCATTTCCAAATGAGTGTATTGTACAAAATGTTCAATAGTTGGAGCTTTACGATCAAGGTTGCTAGTTTAAACACAGACCAGTTATTAGTAATGTGTTTTATTTTTGTAATAGTAGCTTCATCAATATAGGCCTTTTCGTCTAGTGGTGTCTGTGATACAACGCCTTTCATGACTGAACAGACCGATACGAGAGCGACATTATCTTACAAAAAAAAAGGCTTGAGAAGAATAGCAATTGGACATTACTGTAGAACCTGTAGAACATTACTGTAGAATGATGATGATGATGATGTAGAACCATGTTCAAATATTTTCTGTCTCTTGTCAGCTGGCACTCCGAACCAGGCGTCATCGCAAAATTTGCGACCCTCCAGGTCACGTTGGCTTCATCAATTGCTTCAGTATCCCTTTGTTTTTTATACTGGAACACCAATGCCAAGACCACGTAGTATACTATAACAAAAACAAGGACAAGTCAAGGTTATTCTGATGACGACTACAATTCCTTAGCGTTGATTTTTTTAGTTTAATTAAAGTGAATTTCGATAAAGATAGCAGTAGACTGTTTAGAAAAGTAGTTCTGAAGACCGAGTTCAATAGCATGCGAAGCGAAGTGAAAGGGACAAAAGATTGATTTCTATTAGTATTTCCTTTTTATGGTCATGGAAATGACCATGGCAAGAATCGTCATTAGTCCTTGTTTCAAGACACACAAAATAACCCAAACTCAGAATTATCATTTGTAGATCACACACTTATCTATGCCCGCTATATTTCACACAGTAGGTTTGGCGTGGTGATTTACACAACTCTGCTAATAGTGCAGTCAGTGTAAATATACATATATCAAGTAAACTACACACATTTAGTAAACATTAGGTTTACAGTAACGTGTAATCCTAACTAGTTAGATGAGATTATCTCTAGATTAACTAAATGCTCTCCAGCGGTGTTTGATGCGGTGATTATGTCACGGATTACACGCCACTACTGATTGTTAAACATTCTACCACATTCACTAACATTGTTAGAGGAAAATCAACTTTATTGCTTTGGAATAAAGATACTGGTACGTCGAATGGTGTATCATAGTGATAGCGGTATTTCAGCTTGATATAGAAATGGATTTAGGACCTATAAATAAATGTTCAATATCTGGTGAGAAACTATTGTTAACTTTACTTTTTCAGAAAACGATAAAATAATTACTATTCGTGGTTCAAAACTTTTCGAATGGCCTACCATCACTTTTGGAGGCCGATCAGTTTTTTTATACGAAACCGTTTAGAATAATATCGTTTGATCCGGGCCGAATATAGCAATATTATGCGCCACGCTTGCAAATACACGAGTTATCCCAAACTATGCACGTTTCAGACGTATGGATTATATTGCGGGGATGGAGATTTCGGGTATCAGAATTCAATTTTGTGAGCTTCAGGAAAACGTGGCCGTTTCAATAGGTAGATCTTGTATGATATAGGAGTTAAATGGAGTTATGCAAAATAATGCACGGATAGCCGAGTGGTTGATGTCGCCCCCGCCAATCCTACTGAGTGCTACGTGTCGCGGTTTCGATACCCGCGTAAGACAAGCATTTACGTGATCCACGAATACTTGTCCTAAGTCTGGCTGTCTTATATGTTTGTGAAACAAGTATTTAATTCTTTACCCCAGAACCAAGGATTTTTTTAAAATATATAAACAAACATGAAACTAAAATTAATTTCCCTACCGACCAAAGGAAAAGCTCACCAATTTAATTGTGCATTTGAATGTAGCTAAAGAGCAGGACTGTTCAAAAACCGCATCATTAATCACTACAAAAATAGCCAGAGTTTAATTGGAACTTCAATATTAAATTTCGTTTCCCAGTCACTGACCGCGAAACACCATCTCTTGAAGAAATGCTGTTGAGAAAGCGAGATAGCACAATACACAGTATAGAGCTGCATCTCTCTTCAACAGCTGAAAAATTATTACTCCAGGAGCCAGTGGTTAGCCCGCAGTTCCCATCCTCCATTGTCAATAATTTATCAAAGACTTTCAAAAGGATAATTAATATTTCGTATTCATTGTCATTTCGCAGATTTTTCTTTCAGGTGAAGTTCATAAAATTAAATAAAGCGGTTTAGTAATTCTGTCGGATTTTAATGATTAATGAATGCTAACGAGGACCTTTACAGTCAGATGGAAAGGTATTCTTTGGTGTCTGGATCTTTGCTTACATTTTTGAATAGTTTAAGCCATTATTTATGTCGCAACTTTTAAGTCAGCGTTTTCATTTTTATTTAATTTTACCTAAGTATTTATACAGCGGAATAATTAAACTCATTTTATGTACAATTTTGCCAATACGACTTTAGGTCTACCCAACTGCTCTTATTTAATTTATGACATGGCAGATTCTTCCCGAGTCACATACCCGTTAGAACTGTATTTTATTTTTTGAACTTATTATTCAAGGCCAAATCAACATTCGGTGAAAGAACATTCCTTTATGATGCCTGAATTTTGTGCAAGCTAATCTATTTCTAGGGTTATAATCTCCAGTTTATGTCAATCCAGAAAAGTTGAACTAAGTTACTTATTCATGTGTATAAAGTCGCGGGCATAGGGCATAATTATACAGTAAAATTACCCTCTCGTTAATGAGTATGGACAGTCAATGCTCGTAAGAGAGCCCTTTGACAAAATCAGATAGGAACATCTACCAGACCACTTTCTCCACTCAAATAAGAATAGATTCCCAGTTTTATATACTTCGTATATAAATAAATACTTTTCTCCACTTCCATTCTTAAGATAAACATAATTAACGTTGAAACTTGTTCATTAGGGTGCTTATTGTTTGCGTCTGTCATGTCTGTGGTGTCTAATTACATCAACCTTTACTTAGGCCTCAAAACTTTCACCGCTTAAGTGAAATTTTGACATTTTAGTTCGAAGTGCCTACGTAGGCAGGTAGTCCTGGGTAATTAGGAATAACAGCTAATTTAAATATTATAAAAGTAAATGAAAATAAGTAATACTAGCAGTTCCCGCGGGGCCGACCGCTCCCAATCAAAAATGATCCCACTGGAACATAAAATCGGGAGAAATAATATCCTGTGTTAATCTTGGTTATACACTATCTGTTTACCAAGTTTCGTTTATATCTGTTTAATGGTTTTTACGTGGAAGAGGCACAAACATCTATACACGTTTAAAATTTCACGTTCATAATATTAGTAGGACGTCTTCATCAATATTTCTCAATTTTGAGTGTGATATTGGGTATACTTTAAGAGTGAGTGATACAGAGGCATATATTACTTTCTTATTTAGTTTTGAAAAGTTCAATAACCAACCATGACGTTTTTTATCTTTTGAAATTTATTTTTTTAATTCAATCGTCGTGACTACTACACAAAGCGCATAAAAAAAAAACAAGTAAAAGCAACCAAATTCGGTTGTTTGTCCCTTAAAATTACAACATAAGCTTATTGGTTCATACACCCACAGCGCATGACCTTCAGGACCCTTCTTCGACCTGGCTCGTTCAAGCACACCTTCACGTGAACAGCAGAATATAAATAACTTGTATACCTTCTTTGATATTGGGTGTATTTGTAAGGGTTGAGCCACAATTGGGCATCAAATTGCTTTCGAAAGCCTCTGTCTTTGTCTATCATTCAGGATCATAGTTGCCGTATAGTGGAGTGAGAAAGAGAGCACATGGAATTGCACGTGATGAGATCGATGAGAGGCGAAACGCAGCGGTATTATTACAGTGGTTCTTCAGCATAGTTGTTCCATTCGATTTTGGTATTTCTCATGATCGTCATGACAATTCTGCCAGCATGACTGGATATGCAGGAAGCCAAGTGACATTTTGAGTATTAGCGTCAGTAAAAACGCATTTTTTGGGGATGACATTTAGTTTCGATTGGTTACTTGGTTATAAGATTACCATAACCAAGTAATCAATCTCTACTTTGATCTGTCATTATTATTTATTTGAGCGTTTTCTATTAACACTATTGTTTGTAGGAATGTCATTTAACACAGCTTGAGTGGCTTTTTTGAGCCCAGGATGGTTTAGATTCATAAATCAGTCCCACAAAACGAAATTCTGATCATTAATGCAAAATGATTCTAAATGCAACATGCAATAGGGCAAAGACAAAATAACATTTTTTCAGGCAATTTTCCTGTCACGTAATATCGTAACCGCTCGTGAGATGTGGCTCAACCCTAATATCACCCTTCCGTGAGGAAAGCCGTATTGATGTGGCGGTGTGCAATATACTGAATATTTCGTCGCATAAGTTGTATTGTTTATAAATTCGTTTTTGGGTTATTTGTTTAGGGTATAAGAAGTCGTCTTTGATATATAGAGGTATTTCGGACCCTTATTGTATACGAGCTTATCGTGTTAACTTGAGTTAGTTGGTGAATGAGGCTTTCTTAAAGTAAGTACTTGCCTTAGGTACTTTCTAAAGGCTCTAGAACCAGCGAAGTTTTGAAGTCTATTAATGATTTCCCTAAATTCGCACTAGTTTCACACAAACAGTCTAAAATCTTACCCACTTTCGTTCAACAAAAAGTTAACATATCATTTTTTTTACTTATTTTATCCTTAACCTTTAAACCTACCATCTTAAGGCTCACTCCTATATCTCTTCTTATCGATAGTCCTTGAGATATACCATTTCCAGGCGAGTTGGCCAGCCAGTGAACCATCGAGTAGTCGCTACACGTGTTTATGCACGCGTGTTTATCTAAACCGGCAATGTATAATATTGTATTACGATATAGGCCCTTCAATATTGATACTGTTATATAATTTACCTAGGTATGTGATAATACTGGGAGACGTTAAATTAGATGATTATAAGGTTCTTATATATGAGATTTGATTGAGTGTTATTTTAATGATTTAAACTAATGCTACAGCGAATCTAAAAAGGTACGCAAAAATCTTCAAATCGGCGCTCAGGCGCTGAATGATGAGTGCCAGACAAATCGTATATTTCTATTACATATAGGTCTAGAATAATCGATTGAATTCAAAAATGACACTAAATCTTTTCCACAAACACAACTAAAACAGCATTAAAAATACTTCAACATTCACAGGCCGACGATCAAACTAAAGCTTCCTTTACAGATGAAATAAAGCCGTGATCGCATGGACGACGCCAGCGTTCCGGCCCGGCGCACCAGCCGGACGGCACCCGCTCCCCGTTTGGCACATTCCTTATCTATAGCGGTGAGATTTGAATAGACCGACAGTGAGGGAGGTACATAATAGCTATTCAATGAGACGTGCATTATTATGGAGCTGTTATTTTACATGCCATGGGGTGTTTTTGAAGTTGTTGTGTTTTGACAGGTATGACCTAGTTGGGTGGGGTTTGTGTTGTCAACAAGTTGGACGATTTGGGATAGAGATAATTGGTTTTGGTATTCAATCTCGGTTTTTTTGTCATTTACACACAATATAGTGTTTCGTAGATATGAGGAAATGAAATCATGATAGAAAATGTTGTTATAATCTTAGTTATAATGCCAGACACACTTGTGCTTTTTTTAATTTCTGAAAAATGATTCAATAACATTTTATTTTCAGTTTTGTACACACATACAATGAAAGTAAGACAATGAAAAAGAAATTTTAATATAATAAACTATTTTTAGATGAATTTCGCTATTTTTCCACACATAGTGAGTTTTGTTTATACCTATTTCGGTCCATGAATGTACAATTCTGATAAACTATATTCTATTTGTTATTCAATTGACGTACAATAAAGTTTATTCAATTCTGCGCGGGCAAGTTGTGAATACGAAACTATGTAGATAAGAGAATGCGGGTGTTCGTAAGGACGCATATCATTTTGAAATAGAGATAGATATCATTTAGAACCATTATGTTGGAATTGAAGAGTAAAATGAATATTTTTCAACGAATTTTTTATAAAATCTCTGGGAATTACTATGTATGTTCGAAATTTGAAATCAGACATAATATAAAAAATAAAACAAAAAGAATACAAACTTTTTTGTAATAATTAGTCACTCATTTGTTTTTATATGTTTGAACTTATGATACGTAATAGTATGCATAGCAACGACAAGTTGCTTAGTAAATAAAACTGCATTAAAATCTATGAATTAGTTTTATTATCATTTATGCACGCCTCAGAAACCAGCCCTCTGACCTCTTCAAGTATGATTGCGACTATTTGAGGCGGTCGTGTGATAGGATGGCTATCTAAAATAATTAATAATTGAAATAATTTGATTGCATTGTCGTGAGTTCGATTCCCGCGAAAAGCAAGCGTTTGAGTGATCCAGAAATTCGAAAATTTAAATTGTTCTGAGTCTTAGTGTCTTTTCGCACATGATTTGCATTTTGAGAAAAACAAGGATTTAATAACTTAATGCGGGAGTAGTTAAAAAAAATATTGATTCCTATCATAAATATCAAAGATTCTTGTCATAAGTTTTACGTATAGTTTTTTTGCAGACGCTCTGAGGTTCGGTAGCGGGGCCAGGCCGGCAGACAACGGAACTCGGACAATAATACCGCCTTTACACCAAGATGAACTCCACGGAGACCAGTCTCGATGTCAACCGATCTACACCGATTTACACCATCGGGACCAGCTTTATTACGCAATGGTAAGATTATTTGCTATAACTATTTTGATGGATAAATCAAAAACTAGCTGGTCTAACTAACTGAGCGTAAAAGTAGAATATTATGGAGCGAAATTTTTGTAACATCTCAATACAATATTCTTACAAATAAATATATCCTATCTTATCTTAACTTTCTTCAATAATGCAGATTCAGTCTAAAAAAAAGGTAGTTTTTTTTTGTAATCAAACCAGGGTCCAAATAAAGAAACCTATGAATTACAAAAAAAAACACTTGAGCTCAAAAACAAATAAAATCTGAGTTTTTCGACGATACTTGACTAAGATAGAGTTTTTTTACATAAAATATATAAAACTAAACTGTCGTCATCTAATTTAAAAACATGTTTTTTAAGTTAAATATAAACTTGAAAATCCATTTAATTCCTAAAACACTATAAAAGAGAAAACCTGTTAACTTGAAACAACAATGACAATTTTGTGCACTGGAAATTTAATCCTCCAATGTAATTCTTGCATTACCGCTGCCTCATAACAATGCAAATTATACCGCATTCCAGTGAGACAGACAAACAATGGAACAGAAAAAAACGAATAAAGAAAATAACCTGAAAACTTGCATAACTATGCAAGGAGGTTTAGCAGCACCAAGACATTATTTGAATTTAGATAATGTGCAATCCTTTGCGGTGACCTTGCGTTTTTGTATACCTACCGATTTCTAAGTAAGAGATTGTAGGTTCGATGCCCAATAGGAACGTCCGTTGTAACTCTTTCGAAGATATATTTATAAACTTTCTTAATTGATCTAAGATGCTTCTGACAAGGAAGAAATGACGAAGAAGAGGTTCAATGAAGACAGTGTTTGGAAACCTAAATTTCGATTACATTGGAATCTAAAATGGCCAACCCACAATAAGCTGGTCAGGTAAAGAGAGCTCAAAACGTTCCTGCCAATCCTATACCCAGCAGTAGGATATTTCTGTATGATGATGATGAGGATATTTCTGTAGAAGTATAATATGCAATCTGTAATTATGTACGTTCTTAAACTTTTCCACATTTGCCAGCAAACCATGATGAGCTTTTTGATCCAAGAGAACTACGACCTAGCAATACCCATAATAAAACAAAAGAAATCATAGCTGGTTACATTTTCTGTTCGAAGTTGTAGACTATACAAATCCCATGTAATAAGGTAGATGTAGAGCCCATATCTTGAGCCTATAAACCACTGAATACGAAACAAAAGCATTCAGATACGTCGTCTTGTCGTGATAATTAGTTATATCTGAAAAAGTTACTTGCTTTTGGAAGACCTGTCAGCAAAAAGTTCTAGTTTTAATTTAGTGCCCTCCAAGGTCTTCAAAAATTCAGTAGTTGCAATAAAACAAAGAAACAGTCCCGCTATGTGCCATTATCTTCACTGAATAGTTGATTTTATGATCCGCTGTGTGAGCATGATGCACTAAATTTAAGTTAATATCCATAATACATTGTTGATACTAGATACTGCAAATATTTACAATTATTTAAGGCATCACAAATTTTAAAATATTGAATTCCTCCTGTCACGCTCTATTTCTTTCTGACACTAGAATGTATCCTATGAACTGTCACAGCTATTATGATTGTTTGTCGCGAGCCCGACTTGAACTTAACCTGTTTTAACTCCTGTCTCTGATGTGTATTTACTGATACTAAAGACTTAATACTACTGAATCAATAGAATTACTAATAATTCGAATATCTCAAAAACAGATGAGCGCTAACCAAAAAGCTATCTCCATAGTAAATAATCTGCAGGAGACTGTATAAACGCTTTATTCGCCTGAAATACTTAACACTACTTATGTATGAACTATGTTAAGATAAATTAAAATTTTAAATTTCTCTTTCTTAGTGTTTTACAAGTTCATCGCAGTTTTAAGTCCCGAATCGCAGCCATAATCTTTAAAAAGCTTTAATGGACTTTCAACGGAAAAACTACTTAAAAGATTTGCATAAAAATTTACATGTTTGGAAAATACTGACTTGGCGGTACACAAAATGAATGGACTAATTTAAGCTTCTGCAGCCAAACTCTATTCGGTTTTTAGTAATGGCATATACTAATTTGAAACTTGGTCTTCATTGCATTGCAAAATGACTAAGTTTTAAAGACAGATTACGCAATTTTAAAATACTCACAATAAAGAAGGCGTTAAAAAGCTTTATTTTTAGGAGCTCCTATTTGAAGACTTATATTTTTCTATAGGCGCAATCCCTACATGCTATTATCCAAGTTATTGGATTCAAAACTTTTTCCGAACTTCAGTACACGAAACTTTTAATAATACTAAAAGTTACACTTCGGCCCAGAAAATCAAAAACTTCCACGACTAGACTGCCAAAGAATCTTTTTTCGAAATTCTTTATGAAAAATGTTGAAATATCTTTACTCACAGACATCGTATTTACGCTACTCTATATTAACTTCTGAGATTTTTTAAATAAATATTCAGCATTTTCTCTTATTATCGTAAATTACCGAAGAACAGCCTTCCACAATTGTCCTGAGCTATATTATAGACGTTTGAGAGACCTCTTAGCTTTACGACCACAGAATGTGACCCAAAGCTGTTGAGTTAACAATTTCATAAAACGTAAGCGATCTACCCAAGGGATAATAACACTCCATTTGTTGAGATTGCGTTTTCTTGATTGCACTGCTTCATTACTTACGTTTGAAGTCTTACTTTCGAGAAGGATTGCTTCAGGGCTGTATTTTTGGACCCATGCGGAAATGTTCGATGTTATCATTATAAATAATTGGAATACTTACTTTTCAAAGATATTGACTGTTGGAAATATTTTGAAATCAAAAAACATTCCTGCAGCCGCCAGTCGGTACGAACATAAACAGGTTTTATGACGCGTTTCCGTTTTTTACAATCTATAAAATGAGATCAATCTATTTCTGAAGAGTCTTCGACCGACGTTTATATTTTTCTAGGAAAAACCAGTTTCCTGAAAGGCAGTTTTATTTTTATTATTTTAAGATAATTTCGTTTTTGTTCGATGAAAACTCTTAAAGGTTAAAACAAAGTGAAACTTTTAGGTGACTAATTGGGTGGAATTTCGTTTCGCTTCATTAAGGTTATCGGAGTTCATATTTATTTTAAAATTCCTATTTTAATGAAAATTCCATACAACATTTTCAGATTCAAACTTTTGTTTTACTGAAACCTTTGGAATTAATTTATAGTTAGATTAGATGAATTAAGGCCAATTGATTTGTATTTATATAAATTTAAAAAAAATATTTCCCATCAGAACACCAACACTTGCTTTAATATTTACCATCCAAAACAGTGTGTTTACGATCTTCGTCAAAACTGTTAATGTTTAAACAACTTTGACCATGAAAGCCTAACCACGTTAAATATTTCTTTGTTAACAGGAAAATGCAGAAAATGAAGCAACGGACATGCCTAACCACAGGAGGGTACCAAGAGTGCCACGGCGAGTACCTGATAGCCAATGGTACTAACTACACCGACGTATATTACTTCAACAACACCTTCGAGAATATCCTCTCTGCTAATGGTGGATTGGTGAGCATAAGAATAATTAATAATTTATTAATGAAAATTTTAGGGTTCCAAGAGGCAAAAATGATACCATGATAATACCATAACCAAGAACTATAAACCACTTAGTAAAAGTAGTCAGTTACGGAATCAATAAATTATATGCACAACTTCCCACTCGGTCGATTAATTTCCTCGAATCAATTGTTCGACACCTCATTCATTAACTATATAAAGCCGTTTTGTAGAAAATAAAATGCAAACTTTTACCGGAATCCGAACAGAATTAAGAAGTATTTTAGAAATACAAAACTAAACTAGTGAATCCCGCTAATGGCAAAACTTTGTAGTTTTTAACTTCAGAATTAACGAGTCAATGAATTTGCATCAAAAATATATGGTAGAAATGATTCAGAGCGAGGAATACTGGCTCTAGTGATGCCAAAGTTTTTTTGACCTAGTCTATAAGTTTGGAGGCTGTTATAACTCAAATGCGAAATCGAGATTCATTCAGTCGTAATAAAAGGATCCAGATCAAATTTGGTACAAAGGTAGAGTGTGGCTGTGGTCGGTTTTGCATAAATATTCAATTGTTTTTATGGATATTTTTGCCGGCATTCGTCCCGCGTACCCTGGGAAATCAATTATGTCGCTACCTTGTTAGTGAATATTTAAGGTCACCATTAGTCATCTTCTTGTGACCTTTTAAAGAAAAGATAGTCTCTTAAAATATCTAAGTAATATAAAGTTTTTGTGATCATCAAGTAAATAGTCCTTATTAACCTAGATAAGAATTTCAGGGCTGAATTTTTCTACCACAAAACAAATATTAAAGTAAAACGCCTTTTATTAAGTTTATTTTTAAAGAGGTTATTAAAAAAACACTTTCCAAAATAATTTAAAACAAGGCTTACATTGCTTCTATTTTAAGTTCAAATTAATTTCCAACTTCTAAAACTTCCTTATATAAGCATACTGATACCTAAATCTCCATTGTTCTTTCATATTCTTTGTCTGAGATAAAATGGATTAGCAACTTCCAATTTTCTTGGGCCTATATATCGGCTTGCAAGCATCCCTTCCGATAAGGGCCGAAACTGTTAATGAATTGCTGACTTACTTATTGTATTGAATAATCCACAAGTGGCGAAAGTTTGACCCATAGAATCTTTATTTTCGGAAACTTGCCTCTCAGGCCAGTTTCGGCACTTTGTTCCTCTCTTTCGTTTCTTTCATTTTGATTACAACCATTGTCGTCTTAATTGCTATGTTCTTTTATATTTATATCGAAAAAATATAAAACCATTTTAAAGACAACGTGTATTGTCACACCATTTTTTACCCGCATTTCCAAATACTTCATCTGTCTTTAGAGAATTAACCTAATCTTTGTGTTAGATTTCTTCAACTTAAAGTTTTTAACACTAACTGTAAGGACTTTGACTAAAACGACTCAACCAACATTTTCTAAGTAAGTGTCGATAAATTGGGTACAGCAACAAAGGTGTGATTCTATGCTCAACGCTACAGACAGTTAATCGATTGTACATTATCGACAGCACTGTGTCAGAGCCATGTGGAGGAATGTTTGCAGCGTACACACTGAATGTGTGCCCTGCTCAAACATTGTAGACTTGGACTTGCATTAAAAACTTTTTTAGGATTTTTAATGTTACTGGTTTAAGTTCGAAATAGAATGTGATTAGTCGGTCAATAGATTTTGAAAAACGAACGTTTATATTGTTTATCTATATTTTTTATGTCATCATGAAAATAAAAAATATGAGAGAGAAGATTATGTTTGCGTGTGACGTCACTTACCAGTAGACTCTTTACGGAGACGTTTAAGACGTGAGGTTATTAGCTCGCACTTACATACGTCTCACCTCCTTATATGCGTTTTGTCTCCTTCTTTTTTATTTATTTAGTTTTATTATGTCATGTAACTGATGAATTACTTCGATTTTTTAAGTCTAATATCCTATTATGATGATTATTACCTGGTTGCTCAACAAATATTTCAGGCGTTATAAAATAGATGAATATTTTTACATATATTCCTTGATTTCCAATCAGAAAAAAATACAGGAACAAAACAGCAATCGCTGTTTTTTTATATAATTTTCAATTTGTCAGTTTTAAACAGAGAACCTTAATACGACACTCACAGACAAAATTGATTGAAATGCACGATAATTCAAACCCACATCCAAATGTCTGTCCTAACTAAACTCATTAGTCATAAAATAAACAAAGAAGTGAATTACATTAAGCTGACGCCGTCAACGTTGACAAGTCTATTGTAACTGTACCCGTCGCTCCTCGTCGTTCGCTTAACTTAGTGTAAAGCGATAGTTGTTTGTCGACGAAGATTGCTCGTGAACAATAACATCCAGATCACCGTTTATGTATCTGTAATGAAATTATCGTAACTTAAGTAGGAATAATATCTATTATCAGTTTATAGTCGTAATGAGTTATTATTGCAAATATACATGTCATGTATTATTTATTCCTAGTAGTTAAAACAGAATCAAAATAATATTTCTCACCGTTCCAGAAAATCTATTTTCTTGGTAAAGCAACATAGATACTAACCGACCTGATTAAATTTGTAATAGCTTCCTAGACAGTCAATTGTTTTTCTGTGACACATCGAGCTTAAGTGCTGAGTGGTTTTTGTTGGCAATCTTTGTTGGTCCTGATTCATGAGAATTAGATAATTATGTCGCACACTTGTCTCCTGTATAAGTTAGCTTTTAATCTCAGGATTGTGAATTATTTGTTGTTGGAATAAAAATTGACGTAATCATCTGATCATCTGAAGAAATCTTCGAAAACTTTTCGCTATATTTAAAATCTTTTTACACGTCTTACTAAATGCTTGTTATTTGTCAGCGTTATTAAGAACGCGCTGCTACAAACCTATCCTTTTCTACATCAGTTTGAAAAGTTTAGCAGCTTAGATCACTATTTCAAATATTAATATAATCTGTTATTCACCCAGCAACCAGTTCTCCCACCGTTTCCTCTCTGGATGGCCGCGATCTTCGCGACCTGTCTCGTGCTGGTCATCCTGCTGACTGTGAGTGGCAACGTCCTGGTGCTGCTCGCCTTCCTCGTTGACCGCACCATCAGGCAGCCCAGCAACTACTTCATAGCCTCCCTCGCTGCTACTGATCTGCTCATTGGTAAGATTTAGTGTTGATTTGTTAAGGAGCAGTAACTTAATAGACGATATAGATTTTATGGTATTATAGTACCCCAGTGTTGACGCTACTATCACGCCCGTATCAAACATCAGTAGGTAAATAATTGTGAAGCAAACACAAAGTAGATTCAATATCAATATGAAAATACTCTGCTCTACTTTTAAAAATGTTTTCAATAAAATTTAAAAGTAGTTCATTTTCATTGTTATCTTAAAAGCCTTTTCAATGAGAAAGGAGTTCGTTCGACTGTGTTTCTTTTCACAATGATTTCAGAAAGTATTAAATACTTTTATCAAATTGTAATAATAGCATCTTGGTGTTTAAAGAATGCGGACTCGAAATAATGATAAAATATATAGCTTCGTAAATCTACGTTTCTCTGAAAATGATTACTAACTTGAATTCGTAAAGTCAATTGCGTTTTTATGGTTGTTAAACGCGAATTGAAGTTATAATCGCAGTTCAACGTTGATATTAACTTCAACCTTTATGAAAACATGCTAAACAACCCTCCCAATATTAATATGTAATTCATGGTCGTATCTAGACATTTTATACAAGATCATTTTCCTATATTAATGAGTAAAATACTACTCACTAATAATAAAGTGGACAATCATGAAGAAAGTGTTTTACTTTGCAGGTTTCAAGCCAGCTTAGGTTTACATTAAACAGTACGGTCTTGTTTCCAGTTGTATTTCATTTGAATTATTTAATACTTCTGTAGTATTGTAAATTTCAAAGGAACCGAACAATGCATAAACTATTTTATGAATTGAATGACTGTGTTCTTCGTTTCGTATTTGTTTTCTTTGATTATTTGTGGATTGTTTTGTAGGCTATCGTATTTTATTTCTAATTTGACATTTAATATCATATGTTTAATTCCGTCTGATTTTTAAACTTTATTTTTCCTTTTTAATGAAGACAATTTTTTTTTTTTAAAAGAGTATTCCATTCGCCTAATTTTAATATTGTCCAAAACTTCCGATCATTATTAAGGCTTAAATGGTATTTTCATATTGAAGACGCTTGACCCTTGACATTCCTGTATTGGATATCGGCGAAAGAATATAAATATAGAATAATTATCTTTTGTCTGCAGGTACTCTCTCGCTACCGTTTTACACCGACTACGTACTAAAGGGGTACTGGCATTTGGGGCCCCTGCTCTGCGACCTTTGGCTTTCCGTCGACTACACAGTATGTCTCGTGTCACAGTACACTGTTCTCCTCATTACCGTGGATAGGTTCTGTAGTGTAAAAATAGCGGCGAGATATCGAGCGTGGAGGACGAAAAACAGAGTCATTTGGATGGTAACCGTTACGTGGATCATACCGGCTTTACTATTCTTTACGACAATATTTGGATGGGAACATTTCGTCGGCTATAGGGATTTACAAGAAGGCGAATGTGCTGTACAGTTTCTCAAAGACCCAATATTCAATACAGCTTTAATAATAGGTTATTATTGGACGACTCTATTCGTTTTAATTGTACTTTATGCTGGTATTTTTAAAACCGCTTACGACATGCAGAAGAAAAGTGAGGCAAAACAAAGGAAGATGCAGTCCATGGTCGCGCTGAGTGCTGGAGTTATGACAGGTATGGCAGGCCGGGCTGCAGGGATGGCAGCCCTATCAAAAGCGACAATATCTAGTGAAGATCAAATGAAGGTATCCGAGTCCATCCGTAAAGATTCTACGTCGAAGGGTTCTCTCGCGGCTCCATTGTTAAATCTCGGTGGATCTAGCGATTCTAATTCGAGTCAAAAATCTTCGGCTCATAAGAGTAGTGCTACAGCTACCGGTACTTCTACTACAAATGAATCTGATGACAGGAAGGAGGATCAGGTAGAAGCCGAACGGTCCAGCAGCCCAGCATTTGATTCTGATGAGGAAAGTACTACACAAACAAACGTCAAGAAGCGCCCTTCAGTCGCCAATCTGGTCATGCAGACTGGTGCTTTGCAACTTCTAAACAATATGCGTCTCAATGGAGGAATGATGATTAAAACTGACTTGAAGCAATCTCCAATTTTAAAACACGAGACCGAAAAGCCGAAATCGTCATTGTCACAAATATCTGAAAAAAGTCTACTGGATACAGACAATCCTGATACGTCACGGAGTAATGACACACCAGTACCGAACGCACCACCTTCTAACGCTAGCTTTATGTCTCCGATATCATCAGGCATAGCAACACCGTCCGAACAAAGAGAAGTATCGACAACAATTGCCCAAAGAATCATTCCACCTCCGACTGAATTCAGGTGTAGTCCTCCTGTTTCCGAAAGCCCGCCGTCGCATTCAGAATCATCCCGAACCAGGACTGTCCGACTTGTGAAAGGTGACGGTACGTCTTATGATATGCTCGTAGGTATGGATGGAGCTGACTTGAGGTATATGGATGAGAGCTCTGTCAATGTGCCGTCACCTACCTACGAAAGTCCACCGTCATCCGTCACATTCCCAACTGCAACTGAACCATCATCACCCCCAACGTTAAACTCGGCTAACGAAACTAACAAGTCTTTATTACAGGCAGCTTTGATACGGGCCACTGCAGAAGCTCAAGTTACAGTGCCCAAAACAAATTTCTCTCCGCCTCCCCCAATTAAGGTCAACACCGAGGTGAGTTTAACTACAGGGGAGCGCTCAAAGCCTGTTATTACACTCGTATCGTCGTCTTCCAATAACAATGAGTCTCAACCGCAGAAGCCGGCCGAAGGCAAAACGTCTCCTTTGAAACTAAATCCCGCAATAAGTCCAGCGGTCGAGAATAGTGATGTATCAAGTACTGTAGTAACTGGGTCAGGCCGCGGCGACTCCAAGAAAGAGTTTGTAAAAAACATCGGAAAAAAATTGAAAGTTAAACGTTCGAAGCGGGACGGCCTGTTTCCGAGCATCGGTCGGCAGAAATCTAAATCAGAAAATAGAGCGAGGAAAGCTTTTAGAACTATATCGTTCATATTGGGTGCTTTCGTTGTTTGTTGGACTCCATATCACATATTGGCTTTAGTGGAAGGCTTTTGTACGGATCCGCCTTGTATTAACAAACATTTGTACATGTTCTCGTACTTCCTGTGTTACGCGAACAGCCCGATCAACCCGTTCTGCTACGCGCTGGCCAACCAGCAGTTCAAGAAGACCTTCACGAGACTCCTCCGGGGCGACTTCCACATCACCTAGTCCATGTATGTCGGTCACCGTAATGCGTAAACAGGAACACTCGACCGAGTCCAATACCAAATGTTTTGCGCACAATTTTTATTGATGAATGTTTATAAATAGGACAATACCAATAATTAATGACTTTGTTAAAAGCTTTCAATGTATAGAAATGGAATCGTGTAGATTATTTGTATTAAATGTATAGCGATTTCGGCTTTATAAAAGCAAACTTTGATATTTTGTAAATAGTGATAGTTATAATAATCTTCAAAAGTTCAGAACTGACAATAAATTTGTTAGATCGTGTATATAAGTGTTAGTTAAAAGTCTCTTCATATTACTGATAACATAGTTTAGGATAGAGTGGCTTCAGATGTTGTCGAAGACCTGTGGTATTGAATGTTTGTAGGTTTACGATGTTAATTGTTTAATTATGAAGGTATTTAATAAAACCATGATAGTATTGTGTGTGACAATGAGTTGGTACTTAAAGATGCAATTTAAAAATACAGCAGTCTCGTTTGTATTCATACATGACATGATTTTTGCTTTTATTTTTTGAAGTTTTTAATTATTTTATTATCAGAGCCCAGAAGATAATCATATTATGTAATTCAAACACGTGGATAGTTTTATACAAACCTATTTCCACGTGTTTGAGTAAAAAAGGGTAATTGGAATCTATGACCTACACATTTGTGACAGGTGATTATTGTTTTTTTTTAAGACATCTGCGACACCAACTCATGGTTACATACCGGAATACGCTTCAAAGCTTTCAGCCCCGAGCCCAGCTAAAGTTTTCCAGCGTTGATAATAGTCAATTAAAATGTAATATTCGTGTAGAACTATCATGCGGGCCTAAACCGTTCTAGATATAAACGTTCTAGTGTCTCAAGTGTATCCGTAATTTACATTAATTAACAGAAGTATTTGTAGAGTCCCTATTTGAGTACGAAGTAAGAAAATGCTTCAGTTTTGTGTATTAAGTTAGATACTCCTTAGAATTTATAAGTATGTTGTAGATAAAAGTATAGTACAACTCCCTAAATTTATTATTTTTTATAAAATGTACATATCAAATGTCAAAATACTCAACCGGCGAAACTTGGAGCATTTTCAAATAGACTTTTTATAGATCTCCATATTATTATTATTATAAATGTAAAGTCGCTTTAATAATCTGTAATTTATTACACGTTAATTCATAAGTTATTTCAAAATAATAATGAAAGACAAAAGTGAAATAAAATTAGTTAAGAATTATTAAAAAAGAAACATAGAGTTATTTATAGCCAGTACAAGCAATTACTTTTCAAAACGCATAATTGTAGAGACATATTAATGTACCCCGATAATAATGTATAATAGAAAATGTATCTTATATTAACGCCAATAAGTCCTAATTTTGTACTAATCGAGCCAAATGAGTTAAGCCTTTCCATTTTCAATAGTTGTCAAATAATCAAATATATAGACATTTATTATACTGTTATTTAATTTTCGTGAATAGAATAGTCGTTTTTCATTTGTTAAAAAAAGAAAATACTCATTTTTTCTCAAGACTGTACATATTGTTTAGATACCAGTATTATCGTTGTCATGAGCAGTACTTATTTCATTTTAATATTAATAAATCTAGAGTTCTCGCCTTAGACCAGTGTCAATAACTACTATATAAAATTGTACATAAGCTTTGTATACTGTCTGTTCATTTTGTGTCGGGAAATGAAAATTTGAGTAAATAAATAGTATTAAAAATATTATTCTATTTGTTTTTATTTTATAACTTAAGAGTGAGTAATAAAAAGTTGTGCTGGTAAATCGCTTGAATATTTTTTCCAAAGTTCTTCTTAGATTGATGACTGAAGAAAACAAACGATAAAAATTACACATTCGCTGGAATAATCGCTCTTTCTGACGCAGTAGAGTAAAAAACAATCTCATAAGTCTGTATAAAATATGTGCCTCCAATAGTACTCGTAACCTGAATTTCGATCGCATATCCTTTTCAAGTATTTAAAAGGTTTACGTTCGCATCAACTTGATCGAAATTGCAGACCATTCAATGGGATTAGAGGTTTAATATTTGAAGTTAGTATGAAAGAGAAAATTTCTTTATTTCACACTTTTTTGCATTCCTAGAAATTCAACTTTGAATTTACTATAATAGCTCTATTTAAAAGGTCTACAAATTTCTAAACAACCCTATTTACAAATTGGTTGGTACGTTATAAAAGATAAATATAGTAAAGTCGATTGTCACAAAGTCATCCCAAAGACTTTTACCAAAATCAAGAACCTGGTTTCCGGAGCAAAAATTTCGGATATTAAAAACCCAGCTTAGATCCAAAAGAATCCTATTTTTATTATATTCCTCGACAAAAAATATCAGAAAGGTCGTGAATTTTTTTTAAATACCCAGAGGTCTCAATTTGCTCATGGCTCTCGAATATTTAGCAAAATCGTTGAAAATCATCAACGTGATTGTGGAAACGCATCTCTATTTTACTGAAATGAGTTCAATTACTAAGAGATTATATATGATTACTTTTAGAATTTTATACAATACTACATTTAATATTTTTGATTAAGGACAGTCTTATGAGATAACAAAGCATTTAGGATTTTTCTTTGCCAGAACATAAACTTATCCATGTCTTAATATCTAATATCTCGTTCCTAGCAAAATCTGTGCTTAGTCTGAGCTTAGCCTTGACCATTTAAAGAGTTGCCTATGTATCTCATACATAGATATCAAAACTTCTTGGAACATACTAAAGTAGAGAAAAACGTAGCAATAAAAAACTCGTTAATTGGAAACCTGTGCAAAGATAATGTTTAACCAACAAATTACCCAGCACAAAAGAACCAAGAAACTTCCAAAGTAATCAAGGCGAATCAGATTATCACTGACCCTGAACCAATTACAAAACTACCGAATAAGTAATCAGTGGAAACAAATGAAAAAGAAACGTATAAAATTGGTATAATTTGTCTCGGGAGGTGACAGTGTCGTGACAAACAGCATTATGCTGAAGACGAAAATAAATGAAGGCCTCCTAAGGTCAAAATCATTTCAACTAGGATGGATAAAAATCTCATTTGTTCACTATAACGAGGGAAGCTTGATTAGTTTGGCGTAAAATTGTGTCGGGTTATTAAGGCAGCCAATTTGGGATTATGAGGAAAAAAGGTATGTGATGTGAGAAAACAATGGAGGGTTTATGAGGGAGTAGATAAATGAGGAGTTTTATGATCCGTTTCAGCAAGACAAGAGTACTTGTACTTTTAATGGTACTTAAGTTTTTGAAAGGCGTTGAGAGAAAATGAACGATTGTCTTTCCTAATGGTTCACCCACTTGTTAATTCTCATTACCACATCTTGGTTGACCTCTGACTTGAAGTGCGCCATTTTATAAAGAAGAATTTTTTTTTGTTTGGAAAAAAATCTGCAAGTGTTTTAGGAACTCTAAACTTCCGTATTTGCTTTATGAATTTTGATTTCGACTTGAGATTTTATCGTTAACGAGAAGTTAGTTTACGATGATATAACTTTACTTCCAGAACCAACACACATGCGAAAAGTATCTACTAAAGTCTCCATAATCACGTTATTTGAAATCTCGGGAGAAAAGAACGGGCACAATACATTTATACAAGTAGCAACATCGTTAGTAGGTGCAAATCGTTTAGAGCCCCATATAAAACAGGCCGAGATAGTCGTCATAACGCAACGACAATAGTGTTGACAGTGTTGTGTTTGTCCCAAGTTAAAGGCAGTAGTGATTATTGAAAGGATGGCAGGGGCATATCAATACTTTTTGTAGAGCGCTCTCTTGCTTCCTGCAACAACGCTACAAGAAAAGTAATACCTGATAGTATGTTTTGTTTTCAATACGAAAACAAATTTTGATTGCATGAATAGCCGAGGGGTAAAGGTCACCACGCCGTTCGATCCCTGGCATTACAAGTATTTGGAGTTTCGGATTATTCCTTAACGTAGTTATTAAAAAAAACATGATATTTTTTTAAATGTTGGTAACACACCCATATTAACCCTGATCTAGCCATTTTGTTTGGACTTCTAACAAATTTGATACCCAATTTCAAGGGAATATGCTTACTTTATTTACAACCATATCGACGAGCAAATAAGAGCCACTTTCCCTTTCACAATATTATCACTTTAGACCTTGTAATCAGCCAGGCGTTTATCACTCGGTCGCAATGGTTGTCAACTCGAACAATACATACTAGGAGAAGGTATTATAAATGACTAGCTTGCTTCAATTTGTTCTGCGGCATTGTAGTCAAGTTCTGTTTATTCCTAAACAATATTCTGTCATACAATTTTGATGACGTCTTATTATAGCAATGCATAGTTAGTTGGTTAAGTTTTGGGTGACTATTTGGAGAATGGTGGTTCTTGGCTGCATTTTAAATTAAGTTTTATATATTTTTAGATCTTTTAGTTCAATTACTGATCTGAAGATAATTTTTGTCTAGATAACGTTGACTTTTCGGAAATTTCCCACCTCAACGAATGACACTATTAAAGAACAAAGGCACATATGACGCACGGGACAGAGATATTGTTAGGCAGATTATCTGTCTATGTGGTGTGCAGTAAAGAATAGTCTGTAGAATATTCTACGCATAGCATTCGGCAAACAGGCAAAATTAGATTATATAAGCCGCTCTCTAAGACCTTCTTTAGCCTGACCACAGGTTTCTCGAACAGAAAAGTGATATCAAATGCAATTTATAAAAAAAAAACATTTACATAACGTTTAATACCTACACAACAAACAAAAGCAACCCAAAATTGCCCTCACATCACGTCAAGGCCACAAAACGTAATACCCAGACAAAACAAGCCATTTTTTAAACATACCACTTTATTACGAAAGCGCCAGACATATATCTGTGGGTTTACTACTGAACCTCCTTTGATACGTACAATCGCGAAAAACATCAGAAAAGGAAAGAAGCGGTAATGAGACCCTATTACGCGGGCAACTGGGCGTCAAAAAAAATATGGAAAGAATACCGACCGAAGTACTCTACTTTAGTATAGCCAAGTAAATGATTGTATTTGCTCGGCTGAAGTATTTGGCGTTTGCCTAGAAGATGTTAAGGTACTTCATGTCTTCAAACAACATAGTAGTCCTCTTATGGGATTTATATTACATAACAGTTTTCCTGATGACCGAAGGCCGAAGACAGGTTCTGACCTACACAAGAAAAAAGAGAGTTGTAAGGAACGAAGGGAAAAAACTGCATCTTCATAATTTCGGCTATGTTATGTAAAGGATACAAGGAAAAATAATGATGATTATTATCATACAACCTCGTCACAAATGACTCTAGGTTAGATTCTTCAGTTTCCTTTAAAACATTCATTTATTAATGGTAAAATACACCACTTCAGCACAATCAAATCTAAAAACCGAAAGTTGAGGTCAAACGTATGTAGCTATATTTAAATCTACACAAACAAAGTTATTTCTCCGCTACTGAAAATATTAATGAGTAACAAAACAGCTTTATTATGAAGTGCCTTGAAAGTCATTGTGATACCCACCTTTCGTCCCTCACTGAACAGATATAACGGATGTACCCAAACATAGGGAATAGAGCCTCTATGTTATAGTAAATTATACGATACACGCTATTGTTCGCAAAATGAACGCGTGACATTACAAAAGATATTACACAGTTCAATGAAAGAAGGTTTATAAACCTATGTTGTAGTGATTTTGTATTAGTGACAGTGAACGGCTACAATTGCTACGTCGTAGTAGTGAACGTAGCAATTAAGATATTGCTACAGTTACACGGTATGTTTTCTTTGAAAATTAATCAGATGAGTTCTACGGGTTATTTGAAAATTGTTAATGTACTTTAGCAAAAGCCACAACCTCTTTCATTTATACAGGGAATCTTATATTTCTCTACGCATTTTTTTTAAAGTGTAATCATTTTCTGAAAATTAACATTGTAAAGTTCACCTTCTGAACATCTTCGGCCATACGACACAAACTCATAAGTACAGCGCCATTGTTAAATGTACACTTTCTTGTGTGTAGAAAAGTTAATTAAAACGTAGTCTATTTAAATGGAAGAATGAAACTATTTCTAAGATTTACGTAAGATAATTTCCTTAATAAAGCAATGACACAATATTTAAAAAACTAAAACCAAAATAATACTTTTTAAGACTTTTTGAATTGCTGCTGATTTAGCTTTAATTGTGGACTAAAAACACAACCAGAAATATATTTTACCTATTATTGTTGAAAGTAGAGTAAGTTTCGTGTTTCGGAAGGCACGTTAAATTGTGGGTCCCGGCTGTTATTCCTACATCTTTGACAGTCGATACAGGTAATCAGAAACTTGAAAAGTCTGACAACCAGTTTAACCAAGGGGTATCGTGTTGCCTAGGTAACTGGGTTGAGGAAGTCAGATAGCAACATAGTTGGGAAAAGGCTAGGCCAATGATATTGTTGAAAATAGAGCAAAATCACATTTTATTTTCGGTTTGAGCAAAGTTTATGTACCATAATATAAGAAGCAGTTTTATACAACTAATGTCGGCAGCTTGGCTGCACCACGGTAATCGAGCCTCGTTCGATACAGCTACCATTTAACTATACAGCATAAGTAAGCTAAATCCAGCCTTAACCCTCTACACTTAACGATCAATAGAACAGCAAAACATTCTTCAATAACTTTGTCCGATATAAGTCAGCAAACATTACTTTACCATTAAGCTGTGAGATTTTCAACCTTATACAATAGAGGTAAGGGTTATCGGTTGGCATAATAAGTTGGTCTGATATCATGTGCCGTCGTTGCAATTAGCGCATCGTCGTCGTCCTCATTCTGTTATTGCAAGTGGACGCTTCAACGGCATCGCCACCGTCCTCATAATTTATGCAGGCCGTACGTATAGAGTTTTCATTTCAAAATCATATAATACCATGTTAGAGGACCGATGAAGAATGTGCCTGATTAAACAGGACGCCGTATGGAAAATAGCTGAGTTTCAATAGAAATTAAGTTGGATAAACAGTTTTATATTCATGTGAGTCACTTAAAAGCACTTACTTCGGAATGGAATTTATATTGAATGGAATAGAATGGAGTTTTGTGGTTAGATCTTTTTGGTTTAAATCGATTGCTTTTAAAGGTGTTAATTAAATTAATAGTTACGATGAATAGTTGATGATGGTTGTTTATAAGCAGGCATTAGTTAACATGTTTAAAACGTCATGCGTGTGTAGTACGAGCTTGTACTCTCAAATCAAAAAGATCATTTCGAGCATCTCAAATATGTTAGAGGATGAAAACAATAATAGTTAATAACAGAGCTAAATAATTCCATATTTACACAGTTTAACGAAAAATACAGTAAATTATGCAGTGAATTACGTCATGCAAATATTGTGTACCCATATTGTGCCGCAGAACTCATATCATTAATAATATTTAACTGTATTTAATAATAATATTTTGCGAATAAATCTTCTTCGTGATCAATTGAAAATGTACGGATTTGGCGAAGTGCCAGGGGAAGTAACAATTACTATGTGCTATCCCTGACATGCTTGCATTCAACCAGTGGCTACGGAGAATGGGTGTCTAGACAGGAAAAAGTATAAATGTGTGACCATAGTATAGTATACTCGTAAAATTATCGTGAGAATGATTCGTAAGTTTAAATGATGCAACGGTTTGCTTACGCGCACGCAAAACTAGTCGGTCAATTCCGATAAATAAAGGTTAGTGAAGCGGTCGCGCTGGAGAACGTTTGGAGATGCCTATGTCCAGCAGTGGACAGCTATAGTCTGAGATGATGATGATGATGAAAGGTGAGTTTTTTGCACCATTCAATAACATCGTTAATTAGTTTAATTCTTATTCAAAAACTAAAACTCTTATTATTTGCTCAACTACATTTATGGCCGGCACAGTACATTGATAAAAAAAAAATTGCTTCCATGCCAATTAAAGTGTCTGTGGCCTATTATGTGTAATATATGTATAAAGAAAGCTTTAACATATATAATTTTGCTTGCAACGATGTTTTTGAAATGCTTCTACCAACATGTAATCTAATAACCCACGATCCATTTACGCTGGCTAATACCAAACAAACCACATCGCTAATGACAAGAGACCCTCAAAATATGTGATAGCTATCCCCAACCGCAAACACTAAAAGCATTAATATTGAAACATGCGAAACCGTTCACGATCGCTGCAACCGGACATCGGCTATGGTAATAATGCTATTAAATTGCAAATACTCTACGTGGCCGATTTATAACTTTGGCTTGAACAGGGCTGGTCGACAATGGATGAGTTTGCTTGGATTATGAGATTGCCTCCGATGGAGAATACATACATTTTTATGAAGATCCTGTTATTGGTAGAGCAGACTCTCCTTTTTTTACCATAGAAAAGAAATGCTGAAAGTGTGTATAATTTTACTACTTACGAAATTAAGTCTTGGAACAGTGATTCACATGAATTAAGTTAAATCAAAGCAATTTCAATTCATTCTATTTCAATCTATCGGTATATCTTATAGACGAATGCCTATCGTACGCCGTTATAAATAATAATAATAGTCCAAGCAGTCCTGCTCTGCTCAAAATGGTAAAATAGATAGCGGAGACGAAAAAAATATCTTATTTTTAGTATTTCAGGGTATCTTTATTATTAGGTCACTTTAAAATCTTGTTTTGGTTGTTACCAAAATTTGCCCTAATATCACGATAGAATCGCAAAGAAAGTATTTCAATATCCTTAATCGTCTATCCTGAAAAGCATAACCAGGCCAAACGAAAGTGTTACAACCTTTTTTTGTAAAGAACGAGCAACCTGCGATTTGAAATTGCACCCGTTCGATGGGAATCAGCTTCGCGTTAATTGAACTTTAACGGTTATTGGCGGGACGTGGGGTGCAGCTCTATCGCCTACCTGTTTGGGATTATAGGACTCTTATTAAGAAGAGTCAATGAAAAAAAGAATTATATTATCTTATATATTTTAGATCTGATAATATAATTAATGCAAAATAACATTATTAAAAAACCTACAAAACTACATGGAGATGCATTCTTGAAGGTTTTATCTTGGCATTTCCAGTGCTCAACATCTTCTTGATTTTTCTCCACATAGACACCCCTTAAAGAAAGTCCAAGAAGTGCAACATCACGGTTTTCTAAGTTTGACTTCTTACCACCGTGACTGGTTCAAATCTTGCATGAATGAAACTTAAATGAAAAACCCAAAGAACATTCAAAAGGACTTTTCCATTATTACCGTTTCCCTACATGTAAGGGAAAGCATTAGAGCAGTGCATTTAGATAGTACTGAATATTGAATTCAATTAACGAGATACATTTGGATGGTGGAACAATGTTGCGTGATAGTGCAGTTTGCGAACTTTAAAATAATGTTTTTACGTAGCGCTTCTCATAAAACCCACTAAGAACCTTCATAAAACCAAAAAATATACAATACTTTTTGCTGCAAAGTCGTCCTTTTCTCGTGATAACGGTCTCTTTTATTTCCAGTCCTTTGTCTATACAGATAGTTAACGATTCGTATCACCATATCTGTCGTCTGCCCTTAACGGCGAAGGCCAAGCAGAAGCACTTTTCACGGTCCCTCCTAGTACATTTTAAAGTTAGACATTTGTGGGAAAGAGACAGCGCTCTACATTGTGTAGTGCACTGTCTTACTTCCACATCTGCAACACTCTTGCTTAAACAGGTGGTAGTAGCTCCCCAGTGCTCGGGCCGTCGAGTCTCGCTCAGTTTAGTTTTATTAGGTCACGTCTTAATACATGTTATATCCATAACAATGACGTCACACGCATTAGCGTATCACACTTCTATAAATCTTATGCATGTATGAAAGGTTATTCACTGGCTAGGACGTTAATAAGAGCCAAATGGTGGAATAATATACTACTAATATGAAAGTTTGTATGTATGGATCTCCACCTCTTTCACTAAAAAACCTATTTACAGAATAGTTTTTATCCCGATTTTATGTATGTGGGGCCGTTTTCGATTGGTAGCCCGCACGCCCGCGGGCGATATCTAATTATTAAGTATTACTCTTAGGCATTAAAAGGAGTCCAAACAATATAAAGAGCTCACAAAACATAAGCATTGTATATTGCTACATATTCTAGTACATTTTCTCCTAACAAACAGACCAAAATCTTAAGGTTACATTTACGTTTCTAACTCCTTCCCTAATGTATGCTGCGGTCATTGGTAGGCCATATCCGCTGCCCACACTGTTTATAAAACATGTCATATAGCCCAACATTTCAGACGAATCCCTGAGATTGCAATACGGAGATGGATCTTGAATTAATCTGTAGCGTAGCTTTGAAAAGGGATTATGTTTTGTCGATGTTTACGAGCAAGCATACGAAATAAACCAGTAGGTACTATTTGATGAAACACTCCAGGTATTATTTACTTCTTTTTACTTCTGGTTTGACTAAGTTAGTAGTTTTTACAAAATATGTAGTCTTGGACTTTTAGGATTCCTTACCCAAAGAATAAAATGAAACTCAATTACTAAGGCATCGCTGTCTGTCCGTCCATCACCATTGTAGCTAGACAATTGAAATTTTGACGCATGATGTATTTTTGTGGACGCTACAAAAAAAAACGCTCTGCAACAAATGAAGATCGAGTTTAAGCAAATTTACTTCTAATGTATCGATTTATTGTTCTATTGCCTATTTTTTATGGACTTAACTTCACTTTGCTGTAAAGAGATTGCAAAATTAGCTAACCTTAGCATCATATAAGTCATCTCGGAAGAAAAAATAGTGGGAAATTAATTTTATGTCAAATTCACAAACGCCACTATACACCACTAGACGTTCAAATGAACGTCATATCCGTGTTAATGTAATTTAAAGTTTTTTAAGCTAATGTAACTTAAATACCTGAGTGCTTTTCCATTAAAGAATTATTTTCGATGGTGGTAGCGAAACGGTTAGTTCTTGCAACAACTTAAAATATTAAGAGAAACATTAGTTTCTAAATAGAACGTTTTGAAAAGTAGAGTCAGTTCAAAATCGTTCTTCTGTTTAACTATTTGAAGTTATTTGTTGAATAACAAAATAACTTCGAGTACTTACTTATAAAAAAAGTAAAAACAGCAAAAGTTTTTAAAACAGTAACATTTCTTTTTAAAAATCCTAAGCATGGGATGTTGAAACGAAGAATCGTGACAATAGTGACTAAAAACTCAAAGGAAAATCAAGTTCACATGATTTCTTGGCACAATACTGTACACGAAATACATTTCTACTAAATAACGTGATAACAACGTTAAAAGGGAGTCTTCATTAAAGGCGACTGAAGCCGATTTTTTTCTATGATCAAAAAATCAACTGTCTAAATGGCATGTAGCTAACTCTGACCCTGAAAGTGACTGAAATTGGCTAGGTTATGAACACCCGGCGTTCTGACTGATGACTAATACCAAACTTTATAAAGCCTTATAATGTAATACCAGTCTATAAACGTCCCATTGCTGGGCCCACTCCTTTTCCCAAATAGGAAAGCTTTTAAATATTGATCACCACACAGAATCCAGGTTTCCTCACGATGTTTTCCTTCACCGTTTGTCAGTGGTGTTTTAGATTAATTAACACATATAACTTTGAAAAGTCACATTAGTACTTTACCTGCGTATGGACCGAATCTCGAGCATGCCAATCCATGCTTAGAACCGCAAGGCCATAACCCTTATTTGTAATCAATTAAAGCATAAAAGAGTACACAGAGTATTTAAGCATTTGAGCAACAAGCAACAAGAGCTATAGTTGGAAACAATGCTTGCTGTAGTCAGCGCGCAATGAATTAAATCCACAACGCCCGGTATGAAATGAAATGGTCCGGTTTGAATACGAATGCGGTATGTGACATTGAGATTAAGAAAATAAGATTTTTTTTTGTGAGTTCGGGTTTGGCAGCGAACTTTATGAATTTAAATGCAATGGAATTTTTATTTCGTTATTTAAGTATACTTAATTTTGTCACTTTTTATGAAATTTATTTTCCTCATAATAGGCGTAGGCGTAGCACGAGAATTCACTGTATATATTATTATTTTCTAATTTTTGTATACATGTTTATACACAATTAAGCAAACATTTCTAATTCTAGTTTATGAACATTTTTAAGTATTTTAATGAGTTGAAATATATTTTATTTGAAAAAAATATACTTAATATACCAAACAGCAAGTGCTGTATTCTGGGGTTCAACACTGGATCATTTTCCCAGAGCAGGCTTGCCGGGACAAGCCACTAGTTGTGGTTTCTTCCTATATCGTGATGTTACGAAAAAAAAAAAAAGTTGGAATTAAATATGTATTTTTAAGTTCCAAAACAAACTTAGTTATTTTACTACTTATCAAAACTATAACATGAAATCAAAAATTTAAGATTACATTATGTGACCTTTGCTTGATAAAGATAGAATAAACAATATAATATGAAACAAATGCATTACCAACTTGTCATTATTCAAAACAACGCAAAATGTTTCTGTCTGTTAAAATTGTTCTGTCTTGTTGTTGTTTCAAAATTACTGATGATGGTGAAATTGAGAAACTTACTATAGCATTATCGGAATTCACTGTCTAACGCAAATTAATCAAGAAAAATAAAAGACGTAAATAAAAATCTTTCCCAAATAGAAACCACCCTGCACAGGACAATCCCGCGCGGCCATTTCATATTTTTTATCAGTCTTTTGTCCGTCAGGCATCATTCATCCGCGGCGTCATTAGTGGAATGTTTAAACGTTTTGTTTGCACTTTTGCTTAATAATTGTGATATTGTATAGTTCTCTCATTTTTCATAACTGAATGACGTTTCAGGCTCGTGTTTCGAGATTGGTTTGATTCTTTTGTGCTGCGGAGTTTTGGTGTAGGGAGATTTTTTGTTCTGATTTCATGTCTTTTGTAATTGTTGGAAAAAATTTCGTACTACGGATGTGTGCCAAATCGCGCATTATTGTTCTGTGGAAATAAGTATCTTTGCCAGGGATCACAGTAGCTCATCACCCGTGGTTAAAGGTAGGTGTTAAACAGTTAATTGCGGTGCGAGTCTGCCCCAGGTCTTTTCCAATTTAATTTCACCATAACGCAGAAAAATTCTAAATATTTTTTTAAAATTCCCGTTTCAACTTCTATCTAAATAAATTCAGGTTTCAAACGAACTGTTCCTTGGAATTACACTCGCAAATGACCTTTACCATTATGCTATTACAACAAAAGTTCATTAAACAGTTTTGTATTGTTACGTGCTAACATTATCTGGAACACAATCAAGTAACAAAGCAGCTTATATGGCTCATTAAATAAATAATCTTAAGAACTCCACTTATTCTAATTACTTTAACACTAAGACTTCATTTTTATAGCTTTAAAGTTCAGGCAAAAACTGGGCTGCAATAAAGTAACGAGTAATACATCATAATCAGGTTTTTCAGCATGTAAAGATAAGTATGGCCGCGTTATTACGTAATGCTCGAAGCTATTGATTATGAAGGTTCGCGTGCTGTTTCACTCCGATAAGTTTGCGTGTGAAACGCGCCAGGGTGATGGTTGAAGCGGCGGGCTGAACGCTGGGAAACCGCGGAGAATGGTGACGTTTTTGGGAAGAACAAAGTGTGCATGTTAAGTGGGAGAGACAACATAGAAATATATAAAAAATATTTTAAAGCGAAAGCTCGGATCAATCTCAATCTTGTATGAGGAGCTAAGGAACTTATCTTTAAAGCTTTGAATGCTTCACCATTGTAGTCCATGTCGATAGTTTCAACCCTTTCACTAGATAAAAGAAAATTCCAGGATCTTTACATTTTTTCAGCATCCAAGTGGCAAGTCCACTGCTGGACTTGGCCTCCCCAAATTTGCACCACAACACCCAGTCCTCCATTCCAAGCCAGCCTCACCTTTTTCTGATTATCAGTCCATCGGGCCATCAATATCTTTCCTCAGCTATAGAAATATAGTAACAAGACAACAGTGGGACTATTAAGCAATCGTTCACATAATACTCACATGCCTAAAGAAAGATACATGAGTCCCAATATTTATCTACCATTTACATTGACACACACCAACCCACAGCTCCACAGATGTTTTGCCTACCCTCGTTACCATGGGCAGGTCAGCTCTCACTCCGTTGTACGTGACGGCAATTGTTCTGTAACTGTGAATGTTCGATTCTGCGACAATTCTGCTTTGTGTTGCTTCGAAACAAAAGACTCCTGAGAGTAAGCGATTGCTGAATTTTACGAGTTTCACGTTTTGTTTGGGAAACGAATTTGGATGGAAAAGTACTGAAGAAAGGGAGAATGTAAAAGTAAAAAATTATATTGTGTTTAATATTATGTTAAATTTGATGAAAAATTATATCAAAATGGTTTTAATATTATTTAAGTAATGGAACGGTTCGGTTCGATCTGAAGTCCTCATAGCTACTTACGTTACTGCATTATCATTAAATCCACTTAATATCAAATACGTAACAAATATTTCAAACCGCTTCACGCAATCACAGCCTTATGCCATCGATAACAGCGAAATGGTAAGAAAAATATTATTGTTCAAATTATAAGGTATAAATCTTGCATTAATTAGGGAATATGGACTTTAGGACCGTGAACAGCGGCCATTTGATTCAATGCTAACGAAATATCGTTATTCAATAACATCACGGCATGTTGTGAGGAATTTATAGAGGCCACGCGGTATCACGCGTTGAAATACTCCGAAAAATATTGTGTAGTGTTCTGGTGGTGGTAAGGATCGTAGAAATTGGCGCAAGATGGGAGATGACTATGCCCTATGCAGTGGGATGACGATGATGAATCTGGTTGTAGATACTTAAAAAAAACAGTTTTGGGTGCTTTTAAACATGTTATTATGATTTTAAATAAATTTAAAGTATTTAGTTTTCTGTATGAACCATGACGAGTAAGTAAGAACATTGGCTTCAGAAAGAAATATTGAGATGTTGAAAAAAAATACTAGCATTTTTATGTTATTTATTTAAAACAAAATCGCCTAAATTTTGGAAACTTAAAAACACAGCAAATGAAAAAATACAAATCAACCATATCAATTCCAGCACAGCAACTCCACATTATTCTTGAAACCACATGAAACCAGGTTCAAGCGAATACACTAACTCAATACCCAACCTATCTTGAAAAGGCAGCGTCTTAAAATTGACTTTGCCACCGTAACAAGAACGAATAGCTTGACAGAGGCGTTCGAAGCAAATGAGATTCATTCCTGAACATTTTAACACGATAAAGGCACGGTAAATATTTTTCCAATATTTTTCTTGATGGGAGCAAAGTGAACCGTGTTGAGTAAGTTAAGTTCCATGTTTAGATCGTAAATGTTTGTCGAAGGCTTGGAACTGATCACGTGGTGTGTGATTTTGGATATTTTGTGAGGTTTTGCTTTAAATGACTGTGATCGGGTGATTGTAAGAAACTGACTAATTGAATCATGGTGAATTGATGATAGTAACTTAATTTTTTAAGAAAATCTGGTAAAATACATTTTCAAAGATAATAATATAAACTACTTAGATAAACTTCATGAAATTTTAATGGGACCAAATGACAGCTATTCTAAGTTAAAAGAACCAACGAAATAGTTCATCCAGTCCAAAGTTCTGAGGTAACAAACATAAAAAACTGACGAATTTCGAATCTTTTCCTTTAATTGATTGAACAGTTAATATTTAAATTTTTCCATCTTTTTAAAATGGAAAAATCTGTCTTAAATCTTTACTGCATTTAGTTTCGTACCAAATCTGAAAACGAATATTCAAAAGACCAACCAAACTTGATCCTCGCTACTTAACCTACAACGGAACTTTTACAGATTACATATGAGGTGCGGTGAACTAGGCGATACCTTATCGTGGCACCGTTATTGCCTGCGAGGCACTTAGCAACGTATCAAGATCCGAAGGTTGCGCTATAACATTTTGTGTCGCATTGAAGCTGCCAAATATTTCCCCGATATTCTTAATAGAAAGTTGGGGACAATGTAACAGTTTTATAGATACTTGAATACCTATTTTGAATTATTTTTATAGAGTAAAGTAATTGTTTTAAATACTACTAGTGCGATTACTAATCACAACTAAAGACAATATAAAAAAGGACTAGAAAATGAAATCAAACCTCAACCTTATACAAATAATAATTATTCAAAACAAAATAGAGAAATAGCTATATATTCTTAGGTATTTATTCTTAGGTGTAGTGTTAAGTAATTATGAACTTTCCTTTCTCTACAAATAGTTTCTTTTTTAGTTGTTTGCAACCGCTCAAATAAAACAAAGGTCAAATAAATTTCAATACATTTTTGACATAGTTCTAATGACATCTAGTGTTCAAGCAAAATTGAGTCTACTGTGGGACTTACGCGAAGAGACCTGTGCTTTGGGACATTGTACATTATGACGTATATTTTATTATAAGGACTTAGCAGTGAAGCTATAGTAAGTAAACCTACAGTATAATAAACCTTGCATTACTATGTCTAGAAATTAAAATCCAGACGACAAATTAATATGCATACCTACATTTCATTATACTCTGACCTAAATATTCCGATACAATGTCGATGTTATCAAAATTGAATCAGTAATTAAGGCCTCAGTTATTGAATCGCTAAGTCGGCGCCTGTATTTGTGACCACGAGACCAAAGAGGATTATCTCGTATAATGTTAATGAGTGATGAATTAAAGTTGATTAATGACGACTGATAAAAAAGGTAAATTAAAATAAAATGAGAGTAAAAAAAACCGGTCAGTAATGTTTGACTCAAAGACGTAGTTATTATTTCACTCATAGCTTTTGATACATTTAGCAGATGGTTTGATAAAATATGTGTTTTGATAAACGGCTCATTTGGCAGTGATTGATAGTTTGATTTTTCACAAACAGTCCCCGGGAGGCAAGGATTAAATTCCTTACTTAAAGACTTAAAGCATTTTTGATAAAAAGCCTTCATCGTAATACGATCTATAGTGGTGCTATTATAATCATGTGAAGTGGGTAGGATAGGCAAACACGGGCTAATGATCTATGTACACAGTAAATGACGTTGGTATCGACAAAACTTATCGAAACATTATAATGCGCTGTCATAGTGTATAGGGATACACGTTTTTAACATTAGAGCACAATACAAACAAAAAAAGAGCATTACATGATATTATGTGAATCACCCAAATTTTTAAAAATAACCTTCAACCTAAATCCAATTCTTTCACTTGTTTCCTTTTCGAAAAATTTCCTTTAAATGCACAATTTTATGGAACAAAATTTAACCAAATAAATCATCTATCTGCAACAAATTCTGTTCCGCAAAACGGTCTCAGCGGAGGTCCGAACACGGAACATGTTGAAACGAAAACTGACAGACGGATAGACGTCGCCTTTATTTTTAAATGTCCCGTAAATTCAAATCGAGTAGGGATTTCTAAATCAGCATTCCGAATAAAAATGGCCGCTGCATAATGTATGATATGGACAGAAGGCTTTACGACTTTATCGAGTACTGTTGCATGTCAATTGTCGACCTATTAATGTCATTCAATTGTGGTTGTGATTGAATTGAAAAGAACGGGTATGTTTTGGACTCAATTATATTTTTGTGTTCCGTAGTAACAGTCTAAAAAATAAATAAAGTCATATTCTTTATTTCAATTAGAAAAGTACATGGCACTTTTGAACGTCAAACAATTATAAGTGAAAAATATTAAAATCTAAAGTGTCAGTCTGTCCTTCAGCCTCCTATTGAAGCTACCGCTCGTTCGGAAGGTAGATTCCCATGTGGAAAGACGAGACAAGAAACTCCATGGTTACTCTTTTTCAATATTTTTTAGATCTCTGTAATCAACTTAGCCTGCTGCGGTTCACTGTTGGGCATTAATTGGCGCTCCTAGCTCACACCTTCAATCGTTTATAGTCATTATATTCACAAAGAGACAACAATATCCAAGTAACACGAAAATCTTAAAGTAGCTGACTAAGTTGGCTAAATACGCGACATAGCGCTCACATACCAGCGGGATGAGCAGACTTGTTGAAGTTTAATTTCGTATCAGTTATGTGGAATATGCCCAGGTAAGATCTCCCTTTGTGCTCAGGATCAAAGGATGTGCCGGGCTCGGTGCGGATTAATACGGCCGTATTCAATTGTGTATGAAAGTTAGGTGTGACTGGAAGTGTTAGCAGAAGTTGATGATTCTAACGCGAGGCGTTAAAAACGCTTGAGATCTTCACGACTCTAGTGATAAGACCGCAGGATTGAAAAGTCACAAGTCTCGATTTCTATCTACGTACTGAAGACGTTTTCGCTTCCGTGTTTCGGTAGCTACGTAAAGATATAGGACCTGCATCTGACCTCCCCCCGATCATGACGGATTGTAGTCCCATCGGCATATAAGAGTAAGTGAGCAAAGAGTGCACCTGTGTTGTATAGGAGCTGGTGTCCTGTGACACTAAAAACAAAAATTAAAGTTACATTTTATTTACTATGCTATATAAAGTTTAACTCAAACAATTCACAACTTAGAAGTGCAATATTCTTCTAAACTTTTTTTTAAGCAACACTTTTTTATGCGTTTAAAATATAAAAATATATTTTTGTAGAGAAGAAAAATATTTAGATCCAAGACACTTCCAGTGAGTGGACATCAGTTACCTTTTACTGAATGCGACACACAATCTACGAAGATCGGATTATGACACTTAGATAGGATCGTTCGATAACCACATTTGTTATGCTGTATAGATTAATAATAGTATAATCGATTCTGAAATACGTATTTTCAAAACAGAATTTATCATATTTTTGGCAGCACAGTTGTAGAAAGCTGATGGGACGGAATGGAAGAATTGACCTTTGCCTTGTAGTAGCCATAAAAAAGATAAAAAGTAGTCTCCTTCAACAAACCATGAAGTATCAACTCTTTAACTGTCAATTTAATTGTAATAGGAATAGACTCTTTTTTTTTTAAATAAACTTGAAATGACAGCTTAGTGCAAACCTATACGTGTGTACTTGCACTGTGTTCTATGTCTGGGTTTTAATTTTAACTGACAATAAACGCAAAGGAAAAACATTACGTGAAACCTAAAAATATCTCGTTTTAATTCTTAAAAAAAACTACACAAACTTAAATAAACACGTTCCCTTACATATTCATTACAAAACCAAAATATGATAAATATCATTCCGCAGATGAAAAGCTAGTCAAACCACGTATTATGTTGACATATCGTACATCTGCAAATGTATCTCGGTGACAACTGTGACGTCACACAGAAGGCACCTATGACGTGCGACCTCATTAGAAATGCGTTCACATAGGCCGCCAAACAGTCTGCGTCTTTCGTATGTTTTACGGACCGTGAAAGGGGAATTTTGTAAATGTAGACCAACGTACTCGATTTTTAAAACGAGGGTTCAAAGTTGAGGCAAACTGGAAGCTACGTTTCGTATGATAGATGTTAATATGATGCCCAGACTCTTATTTTTTTTTAGAAATACGCATCACTGCGTAGTTTTTACCTGTGAAAAATGGATATTTTATCAAACCTTTTTTAAAAGTAAGATCAGCCAAACTTAAATTAAATAATATTTATTTTAGTAACGATTATATTTACTAGTCAGTCGAATTTACAATCTATTGTTAGTACTTACGTATAAAAAGTAGGTATTCGACAAAATTTTCATTTCGTCCAAAAAGTATTGATTCCGTTCGAACCTTTATAAGCTAAAATAATGAAATCGATATTGGTGTACTGAAATGAATGAAACTTAACTTATTAGAGTTAAGTTTTTTTTCAGGGTAAGGTCTTTAAGGTAAACCTCGTTTGTTGCACTAACAATGTATATAAATTGTACAGTATTTCGGACAGGGAATTAATTAATGCAAACTTAGTTCCGTAAGTTGTGAGTGAGTGATCTTGACTGTTGTATCATTAATCCACGCCGGCTGTTGCAGTTCGGATCCAAGCTCAGTTTAGTTAGATATGGTAGCATCTTCATAAACTTTCTGTCTATTTTAAATTATAGTTCGCTTTATTGATTATAGGGTAGGTAGTATTACTGTTGTGACTGAATGAAGAATGTTTTTTTTTATCGTGCTCAATGGTATTTAGTAAATAGTAGTGAAAAGCTTAATAAAACTAAGACCTTAAAAGTTAACTACATTTAAAATCCACAAATTCGGTTAACTATTTTTTTGTCACGGTGACTTTAAGTATTGAAAAATAATGTATAATTTAAAGAGTTAGATACATAATTATTTACTCTATTTAATTTAATTATACCTACACATACGAGTAACATTAATTCAACAAACTTGAAAACAAACAACACTATTTCACAAAACATAGCAATAGAACTCCCAGACGTTTTGCAATTGTTACATAAAGGAGATAGGTCATCCAGTCGTTACAAGTTTATACGCGATATGTAGTATCGTAACCAAAACGAATAAGAAGCCGCCATTATGTTCTGCAGACCCATTTTAGTGTCGTGCCAAAATATCTAGTACCCAGTAGTAAATCATGTAATAACACTATCGTATTATTTTTTATTTTCAAGCTGGCAAAATGTACAAAACATTAAATGTACAAGATGCTGGTGATAATGTTGCTATCGTCCTGCTTTTAGAATTAATAAATTGTTTGGACATTACCAGACTAACCTCAATTTCCCACGTTTTTTATACACTATTTTTCTTGTTTTTTTTGTCGTTCCGGTTAGCTTTTTGTAACTCAATTTTAAGACACTTTCCGCTAGGCTAGCAGGCTGAAATTTTCAGGATAGCTTCGAACTCGATGATGATGCAATTTACAACTATAAAAACCGCTGGCCTGATTTTGACAAAATTTTAATGGAGTGACATTCTAAAACGTGTGGTTTTAGAATTTTTAAATCTATTAATTATTAAACTGCGATTGGAATCTAAAAAAAATACACGAATATTATTAACCTTTTATAGTACGTAAACAATTCAAGTATATTATTCCTATGAACGAGTTACTTAGACATTTTCTTTCATCTCGTACCACATAACGAATGGATGCACTAGATACCCTTTTCAAAGAATTTCTAAAACTTCGAAGCTGAGTTAGTTCAGTTGAGTGCTTCCCATACTTTTTGCGGCGCACATCCTTTATCGAGTTCCATAGTCTAACGAACTAGTCTAAAAACAAAGCAAGCGTACATCTGAAGAGGTTAAAAAAGGTATGCCTTTGGATTGCTACCAATTTTGTTGGTTATAATTATATATGTTGACAATTAACGAATAGGTATGACACAAGTAAAGTGCGAGCTGGAGTAATTAAACTGAAGGTTCTATACAGATAGGAGAGTAAATTTAATTGTACAAAACAAATCGCCTCGAACCAATTTTCTTCGCGGCGAATAAATGCTTTTTCTTTCTTTTTTTCTGATCGCAACTATCTGAATCTTGATTTTGATTATTATTACTTGTCTTAAAGCGGCAACAGAAACATAACCAAAAATTCTACTGTTAAGATCAGTCATGAGATGCACCCTGGTGAGAAATAAGATTCCGTTAAACCCCTTCTATACGAAACCAAAAAACAGAAGGACAGGTTACCAGGTAAACCACCTTCTTACCCGACTTATCACAGTAGCCGTTCGATCCTCAGCACAAGCACACTCCCTAACCTAGTTAGCGATGCACTATCAACAAAATTTGTTTGTTTCACATTGCTCGGTTAGACCGTTCATTATTCTATTAGTGTCCATCCGAGACCGTAATGGATCTGCGGAAGCTGGTAAACTACCTTCCCTCATAACATTGTTTGGAGTTTGGCTTTCACAAAGCTTTTACGTATAGGTAAGTATGTTGAATGTGCATTCAAATCACAGAATGTTGAGTATTTATAGTTTAGAAAAAGGTTGTTAACCGCTTTGCTTTGCTAAGCTTACCGTTGCCGTGAAAATAAACAAGAGAAAAAATAAAAAGAAAATTCCATATGTATTAAACGAAAACAAATGAAAAGCTACAAAAACATTTATTAACTGCTTAAAAATAGTGACAACAGAACAGTAGTATTAGTAAGAATATTTTTTTTATTTAAATTTGAAACAAACTATTGTATCGTTTATTTTTATTTAATTCAGGGAGCAAAATTAAAGTTAATACAGCAAAATCTGTTATAATGCAATTTTCATCTAAACAGTGTCACAGTCTTAGGCAGTTAACACACTCGCGCTTCGCTCAATAGAAAAACGTGCCGATGAATAATAAGCAGATGTGTTCTAACGTTTATAATGTAAACAAGTGTGTGATGGGCTTAAATATTAATATCCGTGTCCTAATAATGATATGACGTTATGTTGTGTTTAAATTGTGAAGAAAGATTATGATGGAGTGAAATTCTGATTGAGTTTTGGCACATTATGGCGTAAATTAGAATAAAATGTGACGGTCGCTGATAAAAAAATGAAGATGAATAACCCATTTTTAAAATAGCCTTTTTAGCTTTAATATTGACACGTTCAATTTTTTGATCAAATACTCTAATATATCGTCTTAAAATCACTTGAAATTATAACGACACGATTATATCGACGATAATAGTTAAGGTCGAGTCTAGATGAGGCTAGCACAGGACCATAGAAATTGGCACGAGAAAGAGGAGTTCTATACCCAGCAGTGGAAGGAGAATGGCTGTATTATTGAATACTAGCTGTTGCCCGCGACTTCGTCCCCGTGGGTAGAAGATATAAGTTATGATTTATACCTGCCCTGTTTTTTTCCACATTCTCCATTGTATCTTCGCTCCTATTAGTCGCAGCGTGATGGTTTATAGCCTAAAGCCTTCCTCGATGAATGGTCTATTCAACACAAAAAGAATTTTTCAATTTGGACCAGTAGTTCCTGAGATTAGCGCGTTCAAACAAACAAAAAAACTCTTCAGCTTTATATATTAGTATAGAGTATAGATAAAGAAAAAAAGTTTCGATATATATTCCCAAAGTTTTAATAATCCCGAGTACCTACACACAACAATCCTCCAGCTTCAAAGTAGGTGCTTCTAAACACAGACCTACATGATTCCACTTCTCAAAACATGGCCTCAACATTATTTATAATTACAATCCCATATTCCCCGTTAAATGATCCGGGAGCTAGCGCGCCACTTAATGAATAGGTAATCGATACGTACGAAGCTCACGTGAGTCGTCTATGAACGTCATTAGCTTGTGTTTACATCTGTTGCGAGTTAGGTGTAGCAGTTTGGTTATGGTGAAGTATAAGATTTTTAAAGAGGTCGGATTAAGATTGAGTCCTAAATGAGTGGTAGATAGTAGGTATTGGGGTGTTACGAGACAACGGATGAAGAAAGGTGATCTTTGCTTCTGTTTCATTAAAAGTCACAAGATGTTAAGGCGTTTGATTTTGTTTCTGTATCATTGTTGTTTTTTTTCGTTATTTATCCAGATTTTCTTCAATTAAGTTTGTAAGTCGCGGCTTCAATACTCGCGTAGGAGAAGCGTGTGATCCACGAATGCTTGTCTTGGATTTGGGAGTTTGGAATGTTTGTAAAACACCCCGTGACAAAAGACCTAATTTTCGTTATTGTGGCTTATAAGAATTCATTTTGCTTCAAAAAATATTCATATTAAAAACGAACAGTCATAAATTAGTTATATCTACACAACAATCTTAATTCCCTAAACTAATTTCCCCTAAGTTTCGGAATCAAAGTACCATCAAAAAACAATTTCCAAGATATTGATCAGATGAAACCAGTTCAGTTATAATCCCTTATCATGAGCCGTATTAGTCTTGCTCAGCGGATTAAATGCGGACCACATTATCGACTCCTTACTGACAAATGGGAATAGGGTTTGGGTGTATATCACACCGATGAGTAACAAGTGGAAAAATTTAAATATATTTTATCAAAAATATATTCGTTGTGAATATATTTTTGATGTAAAAGAATTGTTAAAAAAAAGGATCAAAAGTTTTGGTGTGCTCATGGTTTTTAAAAACACGTAAATAACCTCTTTGGTCTAGGTAACGGTACGTAATATAGTGATTTAAGTAATATCACCCAACTTAAGCGATTGGATAAACGCCAATAGTATTTTATTATGATACTAATTTCTGTATTAATACCTATCAATATCATCTAAAAACCAAACGTCTTATTGAACTACAAAAAGTTAAACAACATATACTTACACAAGGCAACATAAGAAAACCTCATCACATTTTACAGCATCAATCTTGTATAAAAAGTTAACAATTTTTCTTTATGATCAACCCTTTATTTACGAGCTCATAAATCGGCGATAAATTTTCTTATCCTACAAACAGTTCGGTGTGATAGGCGGTCGTGAGGTTGTGACGCACAAAAACCGTGCGTTGAGAAACCAATCAGGCCCTTTGACTGATCCATCTGCGTTTAAAGTAGACCTTTGTACAAGGATTGGTTCCCGAAATACATCAGCTGATGGATATTAGAGTCGAACAATAGAAAGTCGATGTTTTTCGTTGATTGATAACTGTAAAAGTCATTTTAGTTGTCAAAGTCTAAAAGAAAACTGTTTTTATAAAGATTCAAGATGAATGTACTGCAATTTTTAGTTGAGACGTAAGGATCGTAACTGTACTTGAAATGTCTCTAATAATAACTAATTTAGAATTTTTCGTAATCAGAATTAGAATTCCGAGAGAAGAATCATTTTCCGTAAGAAGGTAAAGATCTATTTTTCGATGCGTAAAAGGACAGCAAAACTTATACACACCTAATTTGAGAAGAATAAACTTTCTTCTTCATATTTACAGTATAGACTCACATCAGTGAAATTAATTACACAACGTATATAATGCAAGATGTTATCGAAAAAAATTAATTTATACATTTACGTCCGTATTTTACTAATAACATATTACTATTTACTATCAAATTGGGTTTTGTGGTCACCAGCGTGTAGCTAAACTAATGGATAGCAGAATGCTTCAGATCCCTACAGGCTAGGCAGCAGTAGGTATAATCGATCCGATCTATGTACTAAACGTGGTCGTAGTTACTAACTCCCCGAAGGCCGTTTTTTAACTATGCCCCTAGTTTTTTGGGTTAGTAGTCGATTCGCCCGAATTTTACAAGCCCGAATCGGGCTAATCGACTACTTTTAATTTTGATTATTTTTAGAGCCAGATTCGCCCGAGACTAATTTAACAGCGGGCGAATCGGGTACAACAAAATGTTGTATGCACTATTCGCCCGAAACTATTATATGAGTTAATACGTATTAACTCGTTATGACAAAGATGGTCACCCATCTACGGCCCAACCGCGTCAAGCGTAGCTTAACATGTGATCGATTCACTTATGCAGTTATAGGTTAGCCACGAGCTTTTCATAGCTTAAAGACAACATAATTTAAAAATTGAAATAAAACAAGTCCAGTCAATTGTTAAGTACAAGGTAAGTTAAATAGCATGTAACTGTAAGCAGTATCGGTTCGACGGCAAAGACGGTAGTTAAGAACAATTCCTGTACTATGATCTCTAACAGCAGTAGTACTGCCGTTGTGAGAGCGAGATACCGATACGTGCAGTGTAGAGCGCTCTCTTTAACACGACCTTATAATTCTTGCTATAACACTTCATTGTAGGCGTGTAGAAACTTTTGTATCGCGAAGATAAATAAGAGGCTGCAGTTTGAAACTAGGCTTCCTGACAGCACTTATAACTTATATTCCTGTTCAACAAGAACGGATAATGTTGGACTAGGGAAAGAGAATGTAAGCTATTTTATTACCTAGAAAGCGTTTTAAGATGTGGAATAGACTATTCGTATGGTCCGTTATGTTTCTGTGAAGAGTGAGCGAATCTGGGTACTTCCCATTGTATTTTGACCTTTAAAAGTGCTACTTAGTAACCAAAATTGAATAAATGACTCTTGATTTTGGTCAACATTCCATGAAATTCCAGCTTCTATTTATAATACCCAAAATGATGGACTCAATCTTCAGTTATGCACACTCCAAAAACCAAGTACTTCAACCCTTTAAACTGAACGTTACCTTACTGTCGAGTATAATAAGATTGCAGATTTATAAATTTGGCGCCATGTTGTTTCATGTCAAGAAAGACATTTAAAACTTAAAAAATGAAATAGATGTTGCCCCTTAATATTTTATGCAAGCATTTAGGCCGGGATTATGTATTTATCAATTATCGAGCCTATCCTTTACAATCCAGGGATGATTTATCAGCGCAGACGCGACGTTTTTATCCCGTTAACCTAATTTTCTTTGTAAACAAGAGATTATAATCATCCCTCCTCGAATTACGACGAGGGATGCAAAGTCACGGAGTTAGCTTGCTTTACTGAATCTTATTTAGGTTAACCAGCGTAACGTAACTGACAACCAGTTTCTCGAAAATTGACAACACAATAATTCTTTTTTTTTAATTTCGTCTCTTCCAAATTCTTAATTTACTCTCTTTGGTTAAATCTCATGATTGTTTGCAGTTCATAAACCCAGTGTCTGGGGAGAAGCGACATTTCTAAACGACATTATTTTCTTTCTTTCTTTAACGTGTATAGCATATTCTTGAATGAATGGAGATGACAAGTCAGTCACGTGACTTATCGAATGAAATGTCATTTCGTTAAGGATTGAAGGAATACCACTTGGCCAGAGGAACCGTTGTGATCAGTTGAACAGTCTTCCAGAAAACCCCAGCAATCATTTATGTTGAATATTGTCCTCAATATAACAAAATGAAAAATTGCAAAACGATTTCTAACTGCTACTATACTGCTATAAGGAAAAACCTTTTAAAAGAAAAAAAAAACTTTAGATTCTAAGGTCATAAAAAAATATTTCAAAATGAAATTATAGCAAAGTGAATTATTTTTTATATTGATTCCATTTTAAAACTTGACAAAAACTATCACATGTCTATCTTTTAACGCAATTTGATAAGAAAACATAAAACAATTATATATAACCGCAACACGTCACTTCTTTACATAAGTACAGGTTCTCTTAGCAACAAGCGTCAACAATGTTATCAGCATAATGCAGATAAAAAATCCACAAAATTCATAAATTATGTAAACATATAAAAGTATATGGGCTCAGATCCTTGACTATAAAATTTTATAAGGTGTGTCTCTACAGAGGCAAGTTTAATAAAACCGTATGACGCTATAAATGAAAATATTCACGTAAAGGCCTAGATTTTTGCGATACGTTCTTTGCTATAGAAGTGTAGATTTAGTACTAAAAATTGATGATAGAGATCGATCCAAATATTATCTATGTTACTGAATGTATAAGATATTTTGTTTTTAGACTAAGAAGACTAAAAAGACTCTCATATGATTATCTTGTGTTGTATCTGTGTGTTCGCATGTGTAGTTGGTTTTGGCATCAATCTTTATCAGAGTTACGTATCCAATTTTTATCATGATCTGTAATAGCTGCACAGTTGAAATGTTCACAAATGATGTTTTTCTGTTGACACAAGTAACTTTTGTTAATTGATGGGTGAGCCAGTTTTGAATGAAAATCTGTTTTTCTATGTCCTATTTGTACGTTTCCCTCAGTGGCACAACCCTGACTCGTAATTGCAATGTTTATTTATAATGTCAGTACTTAATAAAGTATGTTTAAATATTTACAAAAATCGTTTTTCCTGACAATGACAATTCATGATTTCAGGTTACAGAATCGTGTTTGCTTTCAGTAAAAGCCAGTCAAGACAGATTTCCTTTACGCTAACGGTATTTATTGTAGATGTCATGTATTTAACATTTCAGGTGCAGATAATTTTCTTTGTAGCTTGCGATATTACTGCAATGTATGAATGTTTTTTTTGTTCCAGTGGTTCTGAAGCCATTGTTGACGGGATAATCTGAATTGCACCAAAAAAATCTGGTCAAATACGAGACGATTTTCAAGAACATGGTAAAAACGGTTGAATATGAAATAAAATGATATCCTTGATCTTTAGATTTTCTACTTTTTGTTACAGCGACAGCAGAAATACATGATCCATAACAAGTTTAAGTCTAGCCATCACGGATCATCCTGATGATGGACGCAAAGACAGACTCAAGACAAAACATGGTCCCGTTTTTACCCTTCGGCTTCAGAAACTTCAGAAGACTTGTCTTTAACAAAAATACGGTTACAAAAAAAATAGAGCAAAACGTCAAAATTATTCTGCCGACAGGCGACCCCTAAAACGGTAAGTGCCATCCGTCTCCCAAATCTCAAATGTTCAAGAAAATGTAAAATACACGAGTATACTGCAGTATCTTAGGAAAATATAATATTCTCTTACATTCCGCCGACGAGGGAGTCTCCGAACTAGAAGTATAGTAGCACAATTCTATTAAAGTTTACGTACTCGTACGTCTTGCATCAAAGCTTTCAGTGTGTGGTGCAGTTGGTTTAGAAATGGCACAACACCAGTGTATACAAATACTGTTAGATGGAGTGGGACTCTTTTAACTCTGTTGGGAGGCTAGTTTTGGTGATTTTGATCATCAGTCTCTAAATAGTGTGAGTAGATCAGCTAGAATGGTCTTGATTGGAAATGGCAACGTATTTCGGAGTAATTCTTTCATATTTTTAATGCTGCCTCTGCTGAAGTCAAATGAACAATTGTCAGAACTTAAAATTTTAGCAAACGGTACAAAATGAATGAGAAGAACAGAAATTCGATTCGCAATTATGTTTACGTTTACGTTACGTTTTTAAATTTTGCGAAATCGTTTCTTCACAAACCCCTTTTCTTAAAGATTTATTCAGTTTATCTTTGTAAATTTATGATGTTCAGAAAAAGGGCAAAATACGTGTCATAAATGAGGGGCTCACAAAGATAAAAAAATCACAAAAATATGTTGTAAATAAATAATAAATTGTTCTTTAAACTGTTACACCCACTTATCATCCTTATTAATTTAACAGCTTAGTGCAACCACACTACAACAATGTACAAAAAATAAATCTTTTAACCAGACTATGGTTAGTCTTTAACTGAAATACTTAACACAATTACTTTACCTAACTATAGACGAGGAAACTCAGCAATTTTTATAATTTCTCCATGTTAGCACGAACTCTTTGGAACACGAAAATAAAAATGAGTAATTCATGGAGTTTGTGTTTAAATTACAACCTTACGTTGGTGGTTACCACGATTTGCACTGCTTTAAAACCTTACATTCAAAAATCTATCTTGCGGTACATACATAAGGTTTAATTTTTATTATTTTGGTTTATGCTTCTGTCGCGAATGTACAACACTTTGTTCACAATTTTGCGGTGAGCCACACAACTGCAAATGTTCGCAAAAATGTGTATGCATACACGCATGTTTTAGGGAACGAGTTTCTGGGTCAGTCGTGCCATATAGCTTGTTAAAATATTATAAAAGAAATATAAGAAATATTTTATTAAGTAGATACTTCAAATAGGTGCCTGAGATATAATGATTAAATACTTTTTCGCCTCAAACTTTTAAAGGGCACGAACGACTTTTATCAAAAAGTGTCGCAAATTATTAAATTGAAATCAGTTAATCTGTTCAAGAGATATAATGTCATAGAGGGACATAAAGACTGACTGACTCGTCAAACTTATAACCAAATCGTCCTCGAAAAAATAAACTTTAAATACCTAACAACCTTAAACCCCGCCTTAATTAACCTATTATAAAGCAATTTCCTTTCACATTTTCAATATCATTTTTCTAAACGTTTTCCGTATTTAGAATCTGAAACCTGACCTTTATCACAAGACTATTCAACCATATCAAAATAAAAAATAAAAACTCCATAACAAGTAAAGTTTTGTGGTAATAAACCGAATCTTATTACAATTCCTTCCACATAACTAAGGATTAACCAAACTCAACTAACCTAGTTCGTATTTTATTCACAAATTTCTGTAACTTGGTGTAAATAGCCAAGGTAGTGGAACAATATTTACTTGCACAAGTAACGAAGTTATTGCTGTTATTGTTAATCCAAGAGTTTAAGAACTCGTCAACTATTCTATCCTTTAATTGTTTATACAAATAATAAGCCAGCAAATGTACAAATAATTTGTATTTTTTCATCATTTACTACTCCAAATTTTAAACATTTCTATTTGAATATTTGATCATATTTTAATTAATGAAAGTTCATTGTACATTTTAATAAAGGTTCGCATCACGCACTAGATGTTTAAATACTTACTATTTATTTGGTACTTTTTACTTTACTGGTTTGTATGACAATTCAATTATCCTTCAAACTAGGGATTGAACTTGAGAAAATTATGACACCAGATAAATACATACACAAGCGAAAAAGAACGAAAACCCGTTGTGATAACGTTTTAATAAGATTTTATCAACATAAAAACATACATATAAAGCCTTTTACTATTCCAGCTCTGAAGGTACTATGTTTTTAACATCAATTAATAAGCAAGACAGCACACTACGAGTCTTTGTCTTCACGAGACATAGCTTCTTTCTTCAACAACTGGAACAATTTTAGGAAGTAGTAATTTGTAGGAATTAGGAAGTAGCGTCAAATCCCAGATTTGAATTTCTCTATACGTACAGCACCTACACGACTTATAGTACGACACCTGACCGTAGAGATTTCCTCTAAACCAACACAAATAAACCTTTACTTGACCAGAAGAGTCCTGTATAAACAATAGTAAATCTTTTCTCACAACCGTTGTAAAGTCCATGTTATCCTGAACAAGGATAATCCTTTTTTTACACTCCACCATTTAACCGGGCTTAGGGTACCTTCCCCAACCCGTATTGCCCGTATTTTTTTGGTGCTAAAAAGTAAAATGGGTTTCATATTGCGTTGAAATAAAGTTAACACGAAAGGCGAGAGGTTAAAAATGTTTGGGATATAATGCTATAAAACGTGTAACGAAAAAATTGCGGATTTTGGATTAACAACAGAAAAATACTACTTGAAATATGTTTGCATCTTTTAATTATTTAATTTTTTGAGAGCATTGTGTCTTTAAGAATCCCTACTTCAACTCTGTCTATCTGTCTGTTACGCTTTCACGTCTAAAACCACTGAACTGATTTTAATGAAATTTGGTACAGAGATAGAGTTGACCTTGAGAAAGAACATAGGATAGTTTTTATCCCGGATGTTTGAAGAGTTCTCTTGGAAACGCGATATAACCGACCTCGACGCGGGCGAAGCCGCGGGTGAAAAGCTAGTAACTAATAAAACAACAATAATTGTGCACAGGATTTCTAATGACGTTTGTCAATCTCATAATATTTTATTCCGATTTTATCAAAATCAGATTGCCATCAAAGATTTCATTTCAGCAACCAGAAACTACTACACGAATTCACTCCAAATAATCCCAGTACATTCAGCAGTTTCTAAACACACAACAATCTTAGTTCAGCATCTTGGTTCCATTAAGTCCTGGTGTAGTTGCGCCGAGGCGTAATGAGTGCAGGTGTGACACTAATGTGATTGCACAGCACTATGCCATTGATAAGCCGGCGATATAGCGCACTAATACACTTTGTAGCTCCCATTAAACTCTTATTATAAGCTCAGTTATATTTTTGAAGCTTTAGAAATAGTCGATGTTGTGAACGTAAATAAAGTAGTTTAGAAAACTGATCTTATGGTATGTTGCAGTATATTGTTGAAAAATATTGATGTATAGCAAACTTCATATCCAAGTTAATAAACGATGTATGATTGGCTTAATGTTACAGTCACATGAATAAATATTGTATTTTTATTAAATTAACGTGCCTTAGTCGAGTAATAATCAGTACCGATGTGAATTACATATTAGGAAACTCTCACGGTATTCATCTAAATCCTGCGGATACAAAAAGTTCACAAGATACACATAAAAGTACTTTCTTTTTAAAATGTCGCACTCAAATAAATCGCAGTGTTTCGAGTCTTAAAGTAATAATAATGTACGCGTGAACCACAGACGCGCCTAGTTAATCACGAGCCGCGCAAGCAAAACAATAGTAAGACATTTATTACGCTGCAACTGGCAGCTAATAAAATACAGCTCTCCACGTCAAAAGAAAGATTCTCTTAAGAGGTACAGTCAGGAACAAACGTTGATAAATTCAATCAGTTTCATTAAATATCAATGCACCTGCTACGACCCGTTTAGATTGTTAGTAAGAGAGAGACAGCGCTCTACGATTTCTAGCGTACTGTCTCGCTTTCACTATTTTGTTAGATAAAGAGATAGCGGTAGGCTTCCAGAACGTAATAAAATGCCATAAGTGGTTGTTACGATTATCTAAATCATCTAAAAAATAATTATTTTCTTATAGCTTTAAAAAAATCCTATGGTTTTTTTTATCCAATATTTTTATTTAATTGACAGTTTTTTTTAGATTAATAAGATTTGATATTTGAACATGGTTATTCTTGTTAATGATGATGAGGCACTGAGTTTGGGTATTCGTGTGATCCGCGAATACTTGCCCTGGGTCTGGGTATCTTTGAGCATGTGACTTGAATATTTATGAAACCCCCCGCGACAGAAAAATTAGAGCGGAGTCTTATCTGATAAAAAAGGTGTATTAATTTTTCTTGCTGTCTGTACTTAAAGACTTTATTTTAATGGCTATTAGACGCACCTGTTTTTATATGATAACGTGATGGAACTGGTTTACAGCTTAGATTTATGTAGCGATGGTTTAGAGCGCTGTATCTACTAATAGAAACTGTTAAAATGTAATCTCTAGGGAAGTTTATGGAGCGTTTCCTGAGTTATAAAGCTTTGAGATTTTGGCATGTTTAGTTGTCGTTGTCAAGGTATTGCTCATGAATTTTAAGGATTAAAAACTCTTTTTATCAAAGGGTTCTAAACTATTACAATTGATCGTGTATCTTTAGGTTATTTTCAATCTACTACAAAAGAAGGAGGTTCTTAATGCACCGGTATTTTGTTTTATTTGTTTTTAATATTATTTATCGTTATATGTAACTTTGGCCTGGATGAACTCACATGAGTTTTAATTTGAAAACATTTGCATGGCTAATAAACAATAAGTTTAAAAAATATGACACGTATGATTTTTGCATTTACTATTTAGTTTTTTTTTTAATATCTACTTAATTTTTTCAGGTGTACCTATACAAAGCTAATGTTGCTACTGCAGTAATAAATATGTGGTTTTGTCTGAGCAATGTAAAAAAAACTATTTAAAATGATATTAAATTTCACAACAATAAACAAACAATACAAAATTTTAAGTTTCTTCATTTAAAAAACTTTATTCACATCAAAGCTCCTACTATTCAATTTAATATCAAATCTTGCAACTTGCTTCTTCACAAGTAACTTTTGATTCTTTGAAGCAACTTTAAAATACTTTTAAAGTTTTATATAGAGTAAGTTTTCAGCAAAATGTTGTCGAATTGTTTCATGTCTCGTCAAGGCTTTTGTATTTACGGTACGGGTAGCCTATTATCCTCCGTGTAGCGTAGTATCGTAGCATTACGTAGCAGCGTAGCAACGTAGCATCGTAGCACCGTAGCAAACTATAAATTGTGGAGCTTTTCAACCTACACGTACCTTCGTGTACTTGCTTTTCGTATTTATGTCGTGAATGACAGTAAGCTATTGTCAGCTATTACAGTTTAATATATTTTTTTTATAACTTGATATATTTTTAAGCGGTTATTGATGAAATCTGTGTCTCAAGGCAATATTGTTTATCCTGGGGGAGGTCTTGCAGCTGGGCTTTCTTTGAAGGTAGATAGTGGTAACAATATTAAGCAAAATTGTTTTCGCTTCAATAAATATAAACAAGATTATAAAAGACATCTCAAAGGCGGTAAATAAGTGATAAAGCCTTGCTATAATTTCAGATAACAATCAATTTCTTCGTTTTATAGTAAAATCATTGTACAACCAGAAAAGCAACAATTTTACAAGTTATAACGTCTTTCCTTTCCTATTCCATTTGTTAACTAAGCTAAGTCTGTCTACAGAAGTGCGAAAAATCTTTCTCGCCTGAGGGGATACCTTCAAAGGAAGTCAGCCTACAAACTTTATCGATTAATACTAATTCCCGTTCTCTGAATATTGTTATTGTACAGTTGAGTTCATTGATATATTCCTTCCAGGCTTAGAAAAATACTGAAACATTAAAAAACATCATGGAAGTAACACATCATTATTACGTTAACTTGTGATAGCTACATGTATCATATAATAAGGTATGTGGCTAAATTTAATAGTTAATATAATGAATTAATTAATAGTTAATGAGATAAAAGAAAAAATAAGTATCCTAATTTTTTTTTTAAATCTGTCTGACTGACTAAACAGTTTTTGTTTGTCGAATACCCTATTGTGTAAAAAATCAGGTTCAATGATAAGAGATCGTTTTTTCTAAACTTATTATTTTAATCTTTAAATGTGCAAACTTTCAAACTTGGAATCTACACCATATACATTTATTAAGGTTTCAAAACCTCAATTCATTTTATATTCTTGACAGTGTCAGTATAATGGACCCGACTGTACAGTAATCCCAATCAAAGTTTTCAGTATTGGGAAATATACCTTAATTCGAGGACAGTTACGTTTGAGTGATTTTATTTGATACTATTGATCGCTGAAATCATTCGTGTATTAAGATTTCAGTTCAAACGACTTCGGACGTCACTCGATTTCCTCGGGGATATATAGATTTGATTGCTTATTAGAAATGATAATCATGTGGCTATATTTCTACGTATATGTGTTAGACTTCTTAAATTGATAAGACATGAAGAAAGTATGAGTATAATTTATTATTAAGATTATGCTTAAGAAATCAAAACCTCGTGAAATAAAATGTTTCAAGTGAAAAATTCTCGACATGCAGCAAGCCTAATAACATCGTTATTCAGACTCCAAAAATTAGGAACCAATTAAAACTAAAACGAGTTGTTATGAAATATAGGGTCTATAAACATGTACATAAAATACAAAACAAATATTTGTCATAAGCAACAAGCGCTTAGTTTTAACACCAAAACCTATTTCTATATTGTATATGTAAAATAACGATCCTTACAATTTACTCACCTGGTAGTAATTTCATATTTATTACCAAGTAGATTATAATAAAGGTTTAATTATACGAATGTAATTAACATTCGTAATAGTATTGCTGTATCAATGTTGCTTGCGTATGTTAAGACAAAATGTCACAATTATTCTGTGTCCCAGGATAGAAAGTCGAGGAAAGATTTTAAACGTGTTGCGCAAGATAAAAAAAAATCCCTTTCAACTTTACAAAAATCTGTTCCAATAGAAATTTAATTTATTTTCCAAGTCATGCAAAGAAAATCAATTCAACATAACCTAGAAACGAATAAACCTTCGCTCTACCAAACTGAAAGCTAGAACAAAATGAGCCTTTTAAATGATTCTAGGAAAGCAATACAAATATTGGTGCTCCTAGTTTTCTTAATACAAATCAAATCATCTTACGTAAACTCTTAATCATAACATTTACAAGACATCAACCCGTTGACTATTACACATTTTCCGTGGTATTATCAACCTTATTGAATATTTGTTGTCTTCAAGACTTATTGGTAAGTGTAATATAATACATTGTTGAAGGAGCGTTTTTATTTCTGTCTTGTTAAGTTAATAAAGTCAAATATAACTGACTACTCCTTTCTTAATGAAACCAGAATACATTAGAAGTAGAGTATAATATTGGAAGTGATAACAGTGGACCTAAAAAGTTCTAAGTTCAAATTTTAAAACACGGAAAGAAAAAAATCATTGATCGAATAGAAAAAGAAACCCCCAAATTACCATAACAGAACCTAAAACAAAATACCCGTATAAATTCTCCCAGCACAACATACATCGCCGTTAATATTAACAAGGTTTCGTTACGTCCCAAATATTAGCAAACATGTAAAAGCGCGGCGCGACAGTATCGCCCGATATTGCATTACGGCCACGTTCCAATTTGCGTACCTGATTGAGATTGCTTTCCGCATATCAATTTGATTTGGAGCCCATCTACCTTCCCTTGCGTCCGCTGGGCTCCTGCCAAAATGGTTTCGTGTGAACGTATCTTTAAAGGAAACAAGTGGAATAAGCTTTGGCGAAGTGGGTAAGGTTATGAACGAAAATATACGTAAGTTAAATAAAGTGGAGCTGATGACTTTAAGCTTTTGATACTTCTGTATCAAAAGCTTAAAGTCATCAGCTCCACTTTTTAGGTCCACTATTATCACTTCCAATATTATACTCTACTTCTAATGTATTCTGGTTTCATTAAGAAAGGAGTGGTCAATCATATTTGACTTTATTAACTTAACAGACAGAAATAAAGACGCTTCTTCAACAATGTATCACAGTACACTTACCAATAAGGTCTAAAACAACAAATATTCAATAAGGTTGATGACACAACTAAAATGGTTGATGTCTTGTAGACGTTACGATCAAGAGTTTACGTAAGATGATTTGATTTGTATTAAGAAAGCTAGGCACCAATGTTTGTATTGCTTTCCTAGAATCAGGAAAAAGGCTCATTTTCAGAAGGAGGAACGTATTAAAACTAATGACGGCATTTTCGTATGTTTTCTAATTCACACCCATACAACACAGAATTTAGTGCTTTTCCAGAATCATATGCCCATGAAGTTTATTCACGTCCATCCTGGGTTCATATTAGCATCGAAATTTTTGAACAAACCAATTTCATTTGCCAGATTTCTCTGAAACCCAAAGAGAAAGCCACTACTAAAATTTAAAACGAATTTGTTGTTTACGTTCTCGGTACAAATTCTCCACAGGTTGATCTATTGTTGATTGCAAACCACAGCTGTCTTATCTCCATGAATTACACATAGCAGTCTGAAAAGGTCAGAGCAGGCACGGTAGCAGGAGCTTGACACGAGCGATACAATTTACAATGATAATACAATATGATACAATGATTTACATTAAACATGATTTCAACCTTACGTGCAGCATTGTAAGACGCAAATTAGAGAATGTAAATTTCTTTACACATTTCAAAGAAACCGTATAAATGATAGACACCAAAGCAAAACTTGTTTAGTAATGAAACGTAAAACTAAGTATTGATACACAACTAATGGTTCTAAATGATTTTTCCTTTCAAAGATCTGCTGGAAGAGATTACGTAAAGAAATAATCAGTAACTTTGTACACCTCGTCTCTTCTAATGCCTGTATTACATTACATAGCTTTTGTTACATAAATAAATAAATGTTTCAATTCCATCTACAGGTAAATTTCAACATAAAAACACAGTCACAAACAAAGTTTCAGCGTCAAAGGTAGTCGATGCAAATAGAACTCTTATTTAACTTAAATTTATAGGAGTTGCAAAGTAAGACTTCAAGTTTCAGTTACTTACATTAAATTGAATATAGTTTGTTGCTTTGATAGTATGAAGTGAAGCGCTGCTTATAAATCTTGTAAATTTACTATTAAAAACTTTTGTTAATAATGGTTTACATTGTTTTTGAGAAAAAAATACACAACCTAGACAACATTTATTTTGGGATATTGGATCGATATTTTTTTTAATATTTTACATTAAAAGATAATATAATTTCTATTTCATTAAAAAACAATATCCATGTTACATCTTGGTCCTACTATAGTACCTTGGAGTAACCCTTCAGGGATCACCGGTTCACAGTCCTGAACTTTATTTTCGTGTCTCAGTGTTCATGACCTTTATAAAGGTGTTACAACAAAGGGTGTATTGTGTACCGTTCACACAACAGTGCACATTCTCACCGTCGTATACTATCAGCTCGTAACAATCGAAAGCCTTACTCAGGTCTTTAATAAATGTTCTTAATGGTATGTTATTAAAGTTGGCCTTGAACTAAAGTCAAATGAAATCTTTTATTTTTTACTTGGCCTCCTTGACCTTGTTTGTTTTGCTGACCCATCAAATACAAAGCTAAATAAAGCACTGAAAAAAGCCACCAAATCAAAAATTTTGCACGCGTTTCAAATATTTTTATCGATATTTTTTTCATAACAACACAAATGCTCATGTTAAATGAAACGTAAACTTTTTCTATTAATACGAAATGTTTGCGTAGGGAAATAGGTACCGTATCAACAAATTGTTCGGCCGACCCGCGATGGACGAAATCAGTCCGCTAGCAAATATCAATAGTGACTACGTTACGTTTGAATGGAAAAACAAATTTAGTTTTTGATGATACCTTTGAATTTGTGATCAAATTTGGCGAGTAAAACCAAATTATTAAACTGGAAAATAATTTCAACAGCGCCGGATGACAAACAAATAGGCTTTAGTATGGATTTATATTTTTTCATCAATTACGAACTACACAATATCTTTTAAAACATGAGAATAGTTTTTATTTCATTATAACAAATTATCGAACCACATTTTAAGTCTACATAGAGTACAATCTCTAGTAGAAAAATACTGCGAATGATGCAAATATCAAGTATTGTTTAACGTAATCCAAGAACCACATAAATCATTTAAAAAAACAGTCGTCAGCTAACCCAAACAAACACAAAAACACCTACAAAACTAGCACAAAAGACAAAAGCAAAACCACCAAGCAACTAGAACAATCAATGCCCTTGCACCATTACCCTTTCCGTATCTTTAATCTCCTCATGCCTCGAACCACAAGCCACCGTTCAATCAAAACTAATCCCGCCACGCAACCACACGTACCAAGTTTACCGCGTTTAAACCCAACTTTGAACCTAATTGCTCCGCGCACTCGATTAACCCCAGCACCAGTAAAACTACGCAGTTTATGTTTATTCTTAGAAACCACTGAACCGATAGCGATCGAACCGAGTTTCGATCGCTTGCTATATTTGCGAATGGGGATATTGGTTACGAAAATTAAATTTAGGAATATTATGTAACTCTGGGTTCACAAGTTAGTATAACTTTAGTGTCTTTGGAAATTTTAGTAAGTTCCAAGTTTTATAAATAGTTTTATTACAATTAAATAATTGTGCTCTTTTAGCTGGTCATTGCAAAGGAGTATTTCTAGCTAGATTAGAATCAAACCTACGTCCTCAAAAATTTCTAAATTGGATGGTTTAAAGCTTAAACCAAAAAATCGACCATTCTGTTTTTGTACAAATGCAGGATGCAATTGTTTTAAGGCGTTTTAATAAAGTATTTCTTGTATTCATAATTTTACTTACCAATGTCAATACAAACACTCCAGTTTCATAAAATCGAATATCAAAATCTAAATCGGTACTCAATTAAAACCCCGATACCCATCGAATCGTCCCACAATATTTATAGTAGGTACATCGGATAATAAAATTACGTTTGCCGAAAATGAACTGCGCGACCCAATCTCTGTGTTTGCTGGTGTTAGGCGATGCCTATAAAAGTTCTCCACTTTACGACTCGCTCAATAAGACGGTGTCAACACATCTTATTTGTTTAGGAAGCCAATAAGTCTCGGTAATTTTATTAGCGCGTATATCCTTTCTGACATTTCGTTTGATGTCCTATTGTTGATTCCGATTTAATAGAAAATGAGGCTGAGATTTGCCATCTACTGTTGTGTGTCGGGAAAGGTACTTGAAAACAGTCAATATTGTAAGAGTCCAAGGACGTCTGGATATAACGTTAGCGTAGGTAACCCTAAAATTGTCGTGCCTGTCTAGTTTTCTTCAAGTTACAGGTACCCTATTAAGCAACCTCAACAGCACCTTTTGCTGTTTCTAAGACAAAATATCAGCTAAATTAGTGGTGTCTTACAAAAGTTTTGAAAGTACAAACTAATTACTAAAGTTTAACTTTAACCTTGCGGAGATAAATCACTTGACTACTAATTAAGTTTAACGAACTAGGGCTAGTAAAATCTTCTATAAGCAGAAAAACAAGCGAGTTAAAACACAGAACTACTAGATTTGTGAAGGTATTGTCTCTGAAAGCACAACCCTAGCTTTTTTGAATAAGTCATCAAAGATAATAATATTTCAGGTAACTAAAAATTCGCATTTAGTCACCTTTTTATCCATTAGAACGATAATGTATCTAAAGACAATCTCTGGCATCGGTTGCCAAGCAAGACCTAAGTTTTCAACAACCCATGATGTAACATTAACACGGGCTCGTTCCATAAACGTCAGACGCTCACACGTAGAGCTTATCTACCCCTCAAGTCATAAAATCAACTGAGGAACACCTCGACGAAGTACTGATATCATGACACCAAGTAATGCTTGGGATAAAGTGATTTTAAGTGACGTCAACGGTCGTGATACTTGTAAACTTTTGATACTTTCCCAATTCGTAATATGTAGTGAGAAAATTGAGCGAATCGAAGCGTGTTATTTTTTATTTTTTGCAGTCGTCTAGTATTCGTCTAGTAAAGAAGGTTTTGTGGTTATACATGACGTATGTTAGTCTTTTTGGGAATTTGTTATATTTTTTTTAAAATTTTGGTCACTGCTCACATACATGAAGAAAAATGGTACGCAAAAACGGGCAATGGATTATGATTTTTTCTATAACACCGGTCCTATAATTCCTCATTATGCGAAAGAAGAAGAATAGAAAATCATTTATGGATCACTTGTGAAACAAATTCGAAATACATTTTTTTCCCGATTTAAGCACGACTTTTATTCTTTACATGGCAAAGGTCGGGAAAGTTTCATCCAAACCAGACATTGTTTCCAGCTCGTCACATTAGTGAAGACGGCTAACGAGATTAATTTCCCGACTTCGGCCTACCGCATCGTACAATGAACCACACATTAATGTAGACTCTTTGACACAATATTGCCTTTATTACAAACCGATAAGGTTGACTTTCGCAGTCCCTGCGTAACAATGACGTATGAATCCAAAATGGAGACTTGACCTCCATTTCCGAATTCGATTTGCTTTAATAAATTACTAAAAGTTGGAGCATTGAATTCTTTTTTTACTTTTCAGATTCCAGGGAGATGGAATTTCGTACTTAATTTGTGTAATAACGGGGCAAAAAAATGTATCGTACATTTTACTCGGGCGCAAATTACAGAATACTTTTTTGTGAAAGAACCGTGTCATACAAAATTGTTATAGATAAGGTTGATTGAAGTAAAACGCAGAGAGCGATTTCTTACATTACACCAACAGAAAAAGACAGTAAAAATGAATAAAACCAAAGCAATAATATGTATGTCAATATTCTCTACTACATAGCACTCGGAATCAATGAACATTATTTTTTAACAATTTGTTCCCGTAGATTTAAAAAAAAACAATTCGTTCATTCCATTTGACATAAAACCTTTTTGGTTCTTCTTCTAACTAGTCTATGTTGATATACTGCCTCTATTCATTTGTTTTAGCATGTCGCGGTCGGTGACAATGTCGGTCTTGTTACAACCAAGTAACCGGTTTTAACTTGTTGCAACCAGTCCGTCGCAGATATTCCGTGAAAATGTGTTCCCTCCTTAAGTAAAACTTGGTGGCACGAGTCTGGCTAAGTACAGTCGGGAGCCGTAAAGACATGAAGAAATATTTTTGAATCAATAATTTTCAAATGTTTTAGTTATTTGTTTATTTCCATTGGAATCGTTACTGGCCTGGCATTTCTCCTTTCGTTTATGGTTAAAAGAGGCCAGTTTCTCGAAACAGTCAACGCCCGCAATTCCCTAGTTATAGCCAACACAATAATATAAATTGTTGAAATAATAAATAGAGTCAAGCTATATTCGTATTCGAGTTACTTAAAATCTACAATTTACTAATGTATTTCAGTCCAGGATTTTACTGGGATTTATTAATATTGAGTGGGCCATTTTTTTTTCAATAAAGTACATGCGTGACTTACACTCAGCTCAGTTCAAAAATTTCAGTTTAACGTAATCTATCGTTCAAAAATTTTGATTTCAAATCTGTAACTAATATTTTGGGAGTTTATTAATTATTTACTACTAAATAAGGGTGCTGACTGTACATGACGTAACTATGTAATAACTAGCTTAACGAAGTTGTTAGTCAGTGAGTGCACTGTCGCTCGTCACCTACGTTACACATGATCACGTAACTTCCTGATACGCTATAGTTTGCATACACCTTTAACTTGGTTTACGGCTGGTTCAATATTTTCAGCTGTTTAATGATATATATAAATACTAGCTGACCCAGCAAACGTTGTTTTGTCTAATAAATTATTTCTAGTTGTATTATATTTTTAGTGCCACATTATAAAAAAAATATAAGCTAAAAAATTCGTTAAAAATTAAAGAAAAAAAATTAAGGGTGAACAACCCTTATCACTTACGGTTACGAAGAATAGATAGTAGCCGATTCTCAGACCTACTGAATACGCATATAAAATTTTGTCAAATCGGTAAAGCCGTTTCGGAGGAGTACGGTAACTAACATCGTACCAAGCATATTTTATACATTAGAGATACTTATTCAAAGATCTTTTCTGCAATACTGTATTTATGATATAAAAATGTACGATAAAATAATCTATTCAGTACGTTTTAATTAAAAGATAAATAAACTAACAATGATTCAGAAGTCTAGACATAATGAAATCTTATATTAAACATTGATAGCGTTTTGTCTTTCACAATACAATAGCTTCAAATTACCTCGCAATTTATCGTTTCGCAGAAGCACCAATGTCATTGATAGCATTCTTAGGAATCACTCCAGTTTCTAGAATTAGACAGTTTTAAGGGAATTTTATACTCTTACACTGAAATCATTACCATATTATTATTAATTCTGTATATTTATCGGCATATTTATTATGTAGATATTACCTTTAAATAATATACTTGTATACATGGGTAAATGTTTTTTCTCATAAGTGAGGAATCACGTTTCTTTTCTACGTGCCACGTGACTTAGTCTTGTCACTTCCATGGGCAATTAAATCAGGGTCTCTAGTCACGAGTATTGGAGATCCAAAACATCATCTCTCTAGCTTTTTCCCAACTGTATTGGAATCTGCTTCCAGTATTTTACAAGGAGCAATCTTACCTCCGCTGCGTACTAACCTGAGCAAAACCATTTAATCCTCGTATAAAAAACGGAAAAAAATGTTTCATATCCATTTTACTCGAAGTACCTCTTCCTTGTTTACCATACTGAACATCAGGCAACAAGCTGAAGCTAAAACGTTACCCTTTGAGGCGTCAGCAGGACATATTTGTGTAGCCATCACAGCTTCAATTGATCACACGTCCGTGTGGCGTCAAATGCAATCTTGTGTTATGTGTCAATTTTCCATGGTTTTGCTGTTTGGACGGTTGATATGTTAGCAATGAGAGCGATGTTAAATAGGAGAACATTAAAAGAATGTATTATTAAAAAATGCCCTTAATGGAAGTGTGTGCACTTAATTTCTGCTTACTATAACTTTGGTTTGCCTTAAAATGACAAATATTTGATACCACTAGGATTCTTCTTCTTTTCGTAATGTTGGTATACAATCTGGTATCAGAGTTTTTCTAACACCCGCATCTCCTCTTATTTGACTTATTACAGCCTTACAAAATACATACTTAAAGACATAAAAAAATACAAAATAAAATATATAAAAAAATAATATCGTGTCCATTAATCCATTAAATCTCAAAAAGCACACAACCTAAACGATGTTAAAAAAACAAAACGAAAACAAAATTAAACATTAAAGTAAAAAACTGCCCCAGCAAATACAGGTGCGATTTTAAACAGTACCACGTTTAAAATCCGATGCATCCAACACTTTATTCGAGTACAACTTTATCTTCCATGCACAGTTTTCTGGCCGAATATAATACGTACACGTTCATTCAGTGACGTGCGGAAATTACAGCGAGGTGTAACCATGGTACCAGCACATTTTAACGTAAGACCATTTCAGCTGAAGAAGCGAGACGGCACTACGCGACAGCTAGTGATATCTCGCTCACACAACAACATCAGTTTTGCTTTAGGGTCGCTTAGTAGACCCCCCAGAGCGTAAAGCGTAGTGTTTTGTTCAGCTCCCAGTGACGTTTGAATGCTGATAACAGTCTCGAACTGTCCTGTGTTTACTTGTTACTTAGGCTACAGTGCTCTTATTAAGCGCTTCTGAGGCAAGATTTATGCGTGCAAGAGAAACGGAACTATGTGCGGTACAGTGCGCTGTCTTACTTCAACGAAAGTTAATGTTCTGTTTTAAAAGTTTGTGGTACGGGTAATGAGGTACTCATCTGCGTTATTTGAAGAAATGTTGCTTGAGTAGCTTTCTTGATTCAATTGTTTTAATCGTTGGTTTTAAGGTACTAGATAGGAACTCCATTACTGTGGTTTGTCTGTCACCAGGCACCATGTTATGAACCGTAATAGTTCGCCAATTCAATTTTTTGTACGTCGCTAGTACGACTTCCAATTAACCTAAGCTCTCTTCAGTGTGCCATTTTAGTTTTTTTTTTTAGTTCGAAGCTGAGTTCAATGGGTCAACCACCAATTTTTCAAATCAGGTTGTAGAAATTACAAAAGAGACATGTCACATCACACGGCGTGGTGACTCTCTCTAGTGGTGACTCTTATACTAGTGAAGGTTATCATCAGCAGTTGTAATCCCCCTTATCAGTTGCTAAGCGAACAATTCTTCAAGCTAATGTTCCTTATCCAAGACTTCTCCAACTGTTTTTAATTAGTGATGGCTCTACAACAAACCATGCAATTTACGATCCAAAACCGTGTCCCGTGAGCTGAGCGACATCGTGGAATCGTTTCGTGTATACTCGTTAACTGATAATCGATAGTATCGGGCAAACTTGAATATCGCATGACGAGAACAAGGTCGAAGGGTTTAAAGGTTACTAGTACAATGCATTGTCTACGAATTTTGTTCTAGGTTGATATTATGATGATAAGATCGTTGTTACAGTTGTCTTTCCATTAAGAAGAATTTTGCTTTCATATTACCAATTTAATATCCTGAATGGGCCACTAAGATTCGAGCTGATTATATTTTCTGACTATTTTCCAGCTGTTGATTTGCCAAACATTATTTGTACTGTGTGACATTTTTAACTATTTATATTTATGGATTTCAAAGACCGTCAAATGTGACGTTTTAAGCAAATATGTATATTTCGGTTTACTTGAAAAAATACAGTTTCGTTAAAGTTGTTTTTTTAGATAGAAAATATCACTTCAATCAACACATGATATTTAACTACTCATAAAAAAAATCGTCAAATGTCAGTTTATTTTGGTACGCTAGTTAGCAAACAAGCTACATTTAGAACACTATTCTCTGAGCAAGCCTCAATTCCTACGTGTTTGGTTAGAGCGCTGTGATAGTGAACAAGTAGATACGTTGGCTAGATAGCTCTTAATTTATCGTCGTATTTCTTGTGACTAAAACTTCTTGCAACGCAAGCTGAAGTCGAAGAAGATGTTCCACTCCATGTTGGGTACTAACTTGTCCTATTATTATATAGTGACCATTCAATTCGTTTGTGTATTGTGCTCAAACGATTATAAAATGTTAGAGGCACGTTGTTTGTGAGTAGGATTCATAATTATCAATTCAATAACGGTTTACTATAAAGTATTTATTACGATCGCCCGACTAGTTTTGGGTCAGATCGACTCGTAATCCCCCCGCCGCGTCAGCTCATGAAAGACTCTGATTTTGTCGAAAACTAGTCGCGCGATCATGATAAAGTCCACGTAAGAAAACCTTTATTTAATTAATAAATACACCTAACAATAAAAATCACGATGACCAACAAATAAAGTTATCAACTATATAATCTGACGGTTAAAACGAATTAAAAAAGAATAATTAAAACACGTCATCAATCTTGTAAAATTATGTTTTTAATTATTTGTGTCCAAATAAAGGTCTTAATTACCAGTCTTTACACGTAAATAATTACTACAAAGCTTTGTAAAAAATGTTTTAATACCCTAGCATTTGTACTGAAGTATTAACATAAACTCCTAAATAAGGCTTAAAAAACATTAAGCTATTATTAAAGTGGCGTTAGCAAATTGAATAAATGTTGCTAGAATTTACATTCAATTATTTTCATATTAGGTACTATACAATAAAATTGTTGCTTAAGTGAGAAATAATACAAAGAGTATGTATTCATTTAAAAGGTGGTTTAAAAAAGGTAATTGGTAGGTTCGATCCCTAAAAATAATAAACGCTTAAAGCTATTCAATAAAATACAACTAAGAGTTTTTTTAATCTGTCTTGTGGACAAATCATTCTTAAAAAAATTATAAATATAATCTAAAGTATTTTAGCCAAACCTTAGATTGTACTCTCCAAGAAGGAACAAAACAGCCTAGTAACCATTTATTTAAAATTGAAGACTAATTACATTTCCAAACAGGCAAAACAAATGAAAAGCAATTTTTAACTCAAAATTGTAACATTTACTTCTAAGGAAGTCATTTGTTACACCGACTACTTGCAGAAGTCTATTAAAACTAAATAAATGGAAATATCGTATCCTATGTAATATATGAGAATGTAAAGTTTTTTTTTATTGTACCATCCTGACCAGACCTGAAAAAAACGTATTCATTTCGGTTAAATTTATTCGACATGTGGCTTGAAGAGACCTTTCCTGCCTTGAAAAGACATGGTACTTCTTGCATCGATATCCGATCAGAATGTATCAAGTAAACTGGTTCGTATGTAAGTACTCAGATAATTTACCAACTCACAAACATACGCGTTCATTAGAAGCGATATGCCGAAAAAATCTATTCGACGATAAACAACAATCATTTTATTTAAATTAAAACAAGTGAATACCGTCGAATCAACAGCCTCATTCAGAATACAAATCTGTACAGAAAACACAACAAGTATTGCTATAACAGTAACTTTATGTTGAATGCTAAGACAGACCCGCTAAGGCTGTGTGCATAGCGGCAGCGGGTAGCGATGATGATAAAAACAAAACTCAAATAAACTATCGTCGTTGAAAAAAAAAGAAGGCATATCAAATATAATATAAACTTCTTTATTCAAGCAATACTCCATGTTTTTAATACTCTTTCTTAGTCTTCCAAACCTCTTTAAGTTCACTATTGTACAATCAGATGAATAGTCAGATGTTTGAAATATTCACCAACAATATAAAAAAGAAACATACAATTGTTCGAATAAAAGGTCGTGTGAAAAAATTGACGATTTTTTATGGGACATAATGACAGCTATTTTACATTACTTGAACAGACGAATTAAAAACGTCCACCTTTTGAAGTCGGTTCAAAAAAGTATATACCTGCCACCATTTCATTCTTTCTATACCATAAAACTGGACATCTCCAGACAACCTACGGGGACACTATTCACATGAAGGCTGATGCCTGGAGGCTCCCCCTCGCCCCGCCCCGCTGCCCGCTCACAATGGCGCCCGCTCAAACTTCCCCAAGAACAAAGCAGGCGATATAAATGAGTGAGTGAGTTTCCAGACGCCATTCATCTCGCACCTTATCTTTTAAAGCATAGTTTTATGTTTGAAAGAGATTCTTCACGTTTTATTAGTTTTGTGAGGTGTTTTAAGTATTTTGTAGAGGTAGCGTTGATGAGATTGTTACGTGTTATGTTCTTTTGTTGTTATATGAATAAGATGTCAAATAAATTAATGTGCGTATACAAAAACAATTGCTAAAAATGGTAAAGGCAGAGTTTGACAGGAAACCAGCACAAAGACGAATTTTCCATGGGTGTATTCAAACTACGCCAAAGGCGATATAAAAACTCAGACTTACTACCATTCATTTTTCTCAGATATGTCCAGTGACTGCTAAATCAAATAGCTCAGAACACTTACCTAAACATTGGGAACTGAAACAATACCAAGGTCATTAAAACTGTCAAGTTTATAATCAGCTTTACTATCTTCCTAAATGTCAATTAAATAATGTTATATAGAATCACAGGTTATCAATCTATTTTACGTTCTATCGCTAAACTACATACCATTTACAAAACAAGTTACACTCATCAAGGACATCAATACCGCCCTTTATCCCAACATCAAACGTTACATAAAACAGTAATACATTCGATCAATCTGTTTCAGTTTTTGTATCGTTCAATGGAAAAAGATTGGCGGAAGTTTGCCGACGTGTGGGACAAAAACTTGGACGTCGGATTTCCAAACTGTGTTTTTCGGACGGACGTTAGTGTGACTTTAACATTTTATTTTTGGAATAGCGGAGATTTCGAGCGGTTTTATAGCTACAGTTTTAAAAGAATATATTGTTTTTTATCGATTTGTGTAAAATATTGGCATTTCTGCTATTTATTTAGTACTCACACTACTCACTGACTTTTACATCGAAATATAAAAACTTAATTAAAAATGACTTGTGATATGGACATAGTAGCTTTACGAAGACATAGTGTAATGAGATACCGATTTAAGACTAATTGCTTTCTTCCTTTTGAAGCGGTGTCGTGATATTGTGGAAAAGAGACGCGCATTAGAAGTGAGATAGAAAGAGGTGTTCTGAAACCGTATTCTTTAATTAACTTTAGAGGATAAGCAAGAAATACTACTCAAACCATTATAATTTTTCACAAACAATGGTTTTTTTTACTGTTTCGACCAATCATTCGTCCTCTAATCGGTCACAAAAATGTCATTTCAGAGAGCAAAGTTTACTTCGTCCCTTCGCCTTCAAACCTAGTTTATTGGACAAAAACTTTTACAAAAGATACTTGAATACTACAAATTGAATAGAACGTCAAAAGTTCGGCAAAGTTGATTTTATGAACAGCTGACACGGTTTCGATGATTTGTAGATTACACTATTGTGTAAAGTAGATGCAATAATATAACATACTCAACGCCATCTAGTATCAAACAAAGCAAAACTTGTATTATGAGTACTAGACAACTGATAAACATACTTATAATATTTGTAAATACATACATAGCATAGACAAATCATGCATCACACAAACATTTATCCTGCGCGGGGTTTGAACTCACGGTAACAGTCATTGCCACTAATCACAGGCTATCGAGGAAGACAAACCCCATGCTACTTCAAATCCTTCCAGAGTCCAGGAATATGTGTACAAAGTTTCATGATAATCCATTAAGTATTTTTGGCGTGAAAGATAATAAACAAACTTACATTCACATTTATAATGTTAGTAGGTATCTTTATAAAGCTTTCTAATAGATAAAGTTGAAGAGTTTGTTTGTTTGTTTGAACGCGCTAATCTCAAGAACTACTTGTTCAAATTGAAAAATATTTTGTTTATTTTGTATTGAGAAGACCATTCATCGAGGAAGGTTTTAGGCTATATACCATCACGCTGCTACTAATAGGAGCGAAGATACAATGGAAAATGTGGAAAAAAGAGGGCAGGTATAAATCATAACTTCTATCTTCTAACTAGCTAGTATATTTAATATAGGTAGAGTAATTTATTTAATATCTGCTATCTTAATAAATACTCATGACTAATCCGTTGTTAAGTAAATAATTATGAATCTGGCTCATGAAAGTTATTAGATATAATGATAATTATTTAGTACTACGTTTAACGTGTTTTAAGATTTTGCGACCATATGGAGTATTTTTTTATGATTCTTAATCTATTTTATTTATACAATGCAATGTATCTGGAATCTGTGTTCGATAAAAGCAATGCAATATTCCAAAAAAAAACATATATTCCTATTAAAAACTCATTTTACTGAGTATTTTCTTATTCGACACATGAATGGCATGTGAAATTCACCGAACGAAAATCTGTTGTGAAATATAGCTGTGGAACATTAATAGTAGGTATATGTACAAATGCAAAATATTTTTAAATCAAAATGTTGATTTTTCACGTGTTCTTTACAACGCCGTAATAAAGGTGTATAAAAAAGTAAAAAAAAAAACACTAAGGGAAAACGACGAGTATGTATACTAAATATTATTATTGTAACATACATTTTTGGCTCACAACAAAAAATTAATAATAAAATAACTGAAATAGAAGACCTTGCATGTAAAACAGATGACACTGTACATAATTTTGTTTTATTTATAGTCTCAATTAGCTTTCAGTCACGCCTATTCAGATGGTGGTAAAGGATAATTATTCAATAGAATATATATTATCTAAGAAGACTCACAAATAATTCAACTTTAATACAAAATAAACTAAATCGAAATCACTCAAACCTTTCCGGAGCTATCATGCCACAGACAGACACATACAACTTATCACCCCGCTTTTCTTTTATTCCCATTTCATTTATTTTCTTGCACCAAACATTTATTCAAATATATAGCCAGCCCCTTAAACACCAGGGTAGCATAACCGTCCAGTCACATAATGTCAAGTGATCATCGCCGAACATGAACAGTAATAACTGCAGAGACATTGACGTATCAACCGCTGCACTCAAGGGACACGCTTGCCACAAACCCTCAGGTCCATACTGGAGATGGGATTGGAATAGCCTTTACTATGAGATCTTGAAGATGATAATGCCACTGTGGAAGCGAGATGGTTTAATAGTGTGTGAGTCGCGGTATCTCGCTCTCACGAGATGTAAAGACTGAATTTACGAATAGAACTCGCTTCAGGAGCCAAAGGCAATTGCTTGTCTCGTCATTTATCGTTGAAATTATTGAATGTGGTTTATAACTGCAAAAATATTAGTATTGCCTACAAGTTTCATTAAAATCTGTCCAACCGTTTGAGCGTGGAGAGGTGACAAACAAACACACTGACATGCTTGTGATATAGCCGAAATAATAAAATCCTGAAAGAAATCAAAGCAATGTATCTTTTGCACTGAATATACTTGAGCTGAAAACAAATTAAACAAAACCTTGGTTATACAACATGTTTAGTGAATTCCAGTCATTCAGAGCCAGTCCTTGGAAATGAATGAATGAATTGGATTTTTCTGGTTTCATTTTACCTAATTTACTGATTTTATGAAGCAAATGAAAAAGCGATACCAAGAATTTAACATTCTGTACCTTACACACGTTACATTATTCCTCAATAATTTCTACAACATTGCAAAAACATTCAGTTGGACAGAACTACAACAGCTACTAGCTAGACTCATGTCATATTCTCTCTCCCTAGAGGCCGCGACCGGCCGTTCAGCGTACTGTGCTGCATCGATGCAGTACGTAATTGGAGAGAAGAAATTATCGGGTACCATTTCAAAAGCGGCCGCTGGAGCTACCGAAACAAAGCTATGTTGAAGTAGAAATGATTGTATGTACATAAAAAGTAATAATAAACTGCATAGAGTTTAGTACGATCAGACAAATAAAGCCAAATAAACATAATTCCATGTAAAATTATCATTGTAACTGGTCCGATGTTGTTGTACTTCAGAGATTCTTTTTTTTTCAATTATCAGGTAGCGATTACGTGCTTTTTAAACGGTTTTTTTTTTCAAGAATTTATAATTTCTTTTTGAAACTCCTTCGTTGCTTACTAAGATACTCATATAATGAATGTAAAAGTATTTATGTCTCTGTGTTTATATGGGTACGCGTGCATATTTGTTACCTCTTCACGCCAAAACGGCTTTAGCTGTTCCAATAAAATACGAAGGGAACTGAAACCTTAGAACAACACATAGGCTGCTTTTATCCGACTTCGTCAAATAGTGATAATGCTTTTGTAGCTACAGCTAACCGACATCCAACACCAACAGGCTACTAGAACATATTTTACAAATTTTAGTTGAGGGTTTGATGAGAGGTTCAAACCCACTGTCAATGTAATCTTGATAAAATCTAACCTTTATTCCTAACCTAAAATGGAGGACGATAACCACATTAAAACTGTCCAATCGATTAAGTATTAACGCTCGTCTGGACTAAGTAACCCGATCTTTTGCGTGGGGGTAATTAAGTTCCAGTAAATATTATATCAGGTGAATGAACAATCCCCAAGCGTACAAGCAAAAGGACATCAAACGAAATAAAGGTTTTCAAAGCGTTAAGGATAAATAAATTTTGGTGTAATAAAACAAATAGCCAGAGCAAAGTAATTTATTAATTATTTAGGGGCATCACTACGAGATGAGATGAGTGACATTTCTACATATGAGAGCTGTGGTCGAATTGTCTGTGAGAAGAATTGTCTGTTTTCTGTCGTTGTTAGTGATTTTGTATTTAATAGTGTGCAGTGTTGGCCCTTCACTTAAGCAAGTACCAATGCGACTTTCAATGTTATATGCATGTATTGCTGAGAAACAGCTACGAAAAACCTTTTTGATAATGCATACTGGATTAAAGACATTAAAACCTGCAATGACCAATGGCAGTGAATATGTGGATCTCTGCTTAAACTTTCCCTATGTTCCTTTTACATTAGTATTATAATTTAAGTTTAATGATTATTGTCATCGGCAATGAAATTCATTTATAAAAAATTGAATTCTCGGTCTTTGAAAAGAAAGCCTTAAATCTAGCGATATAAGACCCAAATCACTTCAAAGCATCTCACACTTCTGCCAAGAGATTACCAAACTACCTTCATTCTAACATTCCAGACATATAAAAGCTTCAAACCAACTCATATGACGTAGACAGACTCGGTCATAAAACACATCCTTTGTGCTGCCGGGACAAACTTTTTTTCATAATCATGGGCATGAAATAGTGTGGTGTGAGTTTATGTGAGTTTTATTCTCAACTCGACGCGGTTTATACGAAGTCGCGTCACTCATGCGTGTGGATGTATGTACTGAGGAATATACGTAAATCATTCGAGTTTGGAGAGAAATGAGTTTTTATTTCTTTTTGTATGCGATAGATACTGTGTTAATTCGATTGGGGATTGAAAATCCAGCAAATAAAAGATTTAGTGACGACATAATTAAAAGACGACTGTCAAAAATATGGAAAACAAAAACGTCAGACAAAATTTATTTTCTGTTATTTCAAAACTCTAGTTAAAAATGGAGAGGTACCCAATTAAAATAGAAACAGTTATTAAAAAAAAGTTGAATTAACAGATTTTTGTTTCCTTTTATAAACGTTATCAAGCAACAGAGTAAAAAAAATACTAATTTCGGTCAAATTACATTTTTAATACATCCTCTCATCATCATCATCATCATCTCAGCCTATTTCCGTCCACTGCTGAACATAGGCCTCCCCCAAAGAGCGCCAACATTCTCTATTCAAGAATAATCTTCATTCTCCAGAATGTAGAAATGTAGAATTCCACTTCCTTTAACTAAATGCAATATCAGTATCAAGCAACATAGTAAGGTCGGGATAACCCCATAACCCAGCATTAAGAAGCTACGCACGTCACGAAAAAGGTTACGGACCTCGTTCGTAGCTTCGTAGTTTATTGCGTAGCTACATTATTTAGCATCTGCTCTCTAAATAGCTACGATGCAACATTTTACTAGTAGTTGGCCTTTATTGTAGGTTGTAAAATTACTAGTACTATTTTTTATATAAATAGAGGAAAAGTCAGTGTCATAAGTTGTTGTTATTTTGTATCCGAGTGGAGCTCAAACCAGTGCCCAATCCAAGAATAATCGCCATCCCAAAGGTGATAGTTAGTTTCTCGTATGTGATGTTTTTTCAAGAAAAGGATCAGAGATTTTGGGTTCGGTGTACGAACGGTAAAAATGGAACCCTATCATTAGGGCTCCGGCTCCGTCCGTTTGTTACCATTTAGTATTTCATGAACCATGATTACTAGACGGATGAAATTTTCACACAAATGATGCATTCATGTAGCCGCTAAATAGTACTATTTCGTACGTGACATTGTGGGGTGATCAGTTTTTTAAATTATCGATTATGTATTTTTCCCATTTTATCATTTCTGAATTGAAACTATACAGCAAAACTTATAAAAAAAATAATTAAATGGCATGCAGCATATGCCGTGAACGAAATTTGAAAATGAAATTGTTCGTCGACAAAACTACAATAATATACAATGAAGTACATAAATACTTTTTCAAGTAACTCTGTACTACTTGAACGCGTCTAATAAATCAATACTTAATCAAAACTTTCCGTCCACCGTTTGCATTGTCAACACGAGTAATAATGGCTTTTCTTGGGCCTAATAAATCTTGATAAAAATATGCATTGGCAAGTCGCGGAGTAAACATTTATTCATGGCTGTTTAACTTTTTTGTTGTAGATCCGTTTATGGAGACAGCATCAATCTCTGTCAGGTTGAAGTTTGTTGGTGCGTGTTTACGAGGAACGTTACGGTGTGTGCTATAGTTGGTTAATTTGTTATGCGTTATTTTTTGTGGATTTCGCTGTGTCTTACAAATACATGTCAGTTAAGTTTAAAAATATGGTAAGTATAGAAGTTTTAAGGGAATTATTAAGGGAACTTTCGAAGCGTGTTAATCAATCGGCTTATATTCTTCCAGTCCAGCAACCAGCCACGCAAAGCGTATTTTCGGTTGTGTTGCGTGTTAATATAGTTGGGCGCTATAGACAATTTAATAGGTTAGTAATAGCTACAAATATGCCTCAAGTCGTTGCTCAATGATGACATAACATTTTAGTGACAACATTAAAAATTACTCAAGCGCATTTATCGAGACCGTCTGATTAGTTATGAAACCTAAGGAACACCTTAACCATCAGTCACATAAGTATAAGAGTCGCGAGTTGAATGTCGAGTAACCCAACGAAATTAATTTAGCGATCCGAATCCGCTTTACAACAGTTTTCAAAACAAAGCGTAACCATTCATCATCATCATCATCATCTCAGCCTATCGCCGTCCACTGCTGAACGTAGGCCTCCCCCAAAGAGCGCCAACCATCCCGGTCCTGGGCAGCCCGCATCCATCCGCTGCCAGCCACCTTCTTCAAATCATCGGTCCATCGTGCCGCAGGGCGATTTCATTTCAATTGTGTAAAGCTTATCTCTAAATACAGAAATCACTTTTTGTGATGTGATGTTTGTCAGTTCAAGCTATAATACAGGGACAGATAATCCTTGTATAATATGCTTTAGTTAGTTCTTAGTAATTTATCCATAAAATAAAGACGGGTTTCAATACGGTAAAAGACAGCATATTTGCAAAAACCATGACTTACCTCTCTCCCTTTCGTAAAATCTAAGGAATCTTACACTTTCGAGTATCCCACATCATCATATCGAATCGTATCAGTTTTATTTTAAAGATTACGGAAAACCCCTGATCCTAACTTCTTTTATCTAATTTGTGTATTACTGGCCGACAGTACAATAATCTTATGTTTTCATATCTTCGTTAACAGGCAACCTTTTTGGTGACCCCTTTTTAAATATATTCATTTATAATTGCTCTAGAATCGCGTGTATGTACGTTACAGATAAGCTTAACCTGTTCCATCTAATTTGTGGCCGTTAACAACTTGTTTACCTTTATTTGTTTGTTTTGTTCAATTTTGCAATTGTTTGTACTAATTCCCGTAATTCCTGCTTTGTGGTGGTAGTGGACATTCCTCTCATCAACCTCATAATACATAATTGTTACACGAAAGGTTGTTTTTCTATTACTGGGCGCAAAGGCCTCCCAAAACCCTTTCACTATTTCTTTTTTTTATTACATTTTTCTTTGAAGAATTTTTATATAATTTAAAATTATAACTGTCTGGCTATTACATTTCATGAGATACAGTTTCTTGACTGGCGGACTGACAGACATCAGAGCCTTTGTAATAAGGTTCCGTTTTAACGTTTGGGTACAAAACATGAAACTAAAACTTATAATACAGGACCCAAAATGATTATATTCATCAGAACGAAAAATTAAGAACGATAACGATTTAAGATTTTAATCTTTAGAGCTAATTTTAATTATCGTCAGAGGTATCTATTCCTAAGTCCCTCATTCAATTACAGTACAATTAATTATTAGCTATTACTGAGTGACCGAGGAACGCGTGAAATTATACCGCTTCCAATTAGCATAGCTGCCTTCATTAGCCGCCGGAGACTAGGTAATTGAGAGCCTTGTAATATGTATATCACTAACTATACACCCTGTATAGACGAGCTGTGTAAAACATGACATTTTCTTGAACGTTCAATTTTTTTTTGGAAAGTATTGATGTTACATTGATAAAAATGTTTTGTTTTCAATTCTAATCAATAGCTGTCCTCCGACTTTTGACGCATAATAAACATGTGGAATCTTGAATAGTAAAAAAAAGGGTAGCCTATTGTATTTTTGTTCCGTTTCTAGTGAATGAAAATCCAATCCATTTCAAATCGGATTTGTTATTATAACCTAACGTTTCTTAAGCGAATTGAGTACCTTCTATTTATGAAGTCGGTTGACATGTGTACCGAACTATCAAAACAAATTTTTACATCTCTAATGCTTCTGCAAATCATACTTGAAATAATTTATTTTTCTAAAACTGTGCAACCACCTTATCATTTCATGCAATAACTAAGAAGATTCTATCTTCAAGACAACAGACTACAATACCCAGCCAGACTAAGTACGGACATAACAAACGCAATACATTATGCAATATATCAAGTGAAGCCTCAAGACAAATGGTCACCGTGTGTCATATTAAGCTGGTCATATTAACCCAATGATATGTCACCTCGTTTCACAAACATTTCGGTACTGAATATGAATAGTTTATTGTTCAATTTATTCTAACGTTTGTATTAAGTAGATTTTGTGTCCGGTTTGAAATGTGAAAATGAAAAACTGAATTTCGGAATTAGTAAGGCTGTTTGAAGTGACATGTCACATAATCGTTATTTAGGAACTTTCGTGAGGCAGATTTATAATGATTTATTTTAATAAATAATTTTTGACTCACGACGTCATAGTCCGAAACTAGTATGGCAACCCTGATATACATGCGAGAGTTAACGCAACTTTGCTTGGTATTTTTTTTAATTCATTTTTTTTAATGAAACACTATTGCGTTATCTGTCCATCTGCCACCAGGCTGTATCGCATGAACCATAGCGATGCAGTTTTTTTCAGACAATTTCTTCATTTGCTGTGAAAAGAATAGATCGAGGAAGATATCAATATTTCTACATAGGGAACACGGCTGCAGGTCTATCAACATAAACAAAATAAATTGTGGTAAGTATATCACCTCCAAAAGTAACCTTTTTCCTGAAACACATACACACGGATCATTGATCAAACTAATAGCAAATATACGTCACAACAATCGCTTCATATATTCCTATTTGTCATAAAAACAAACGTTTAGAGAGACAGTAATATAACTCGTCAGACAACAAGGTCAGTACTGTAGCACGCAAGTTTGGGGCATGATATGTTGCAACTATAAGCAAAATTAAAGATACGAATGATCAAATTATTTGTCATGTTTTAAATACCAATATTGCCTTAAAATCAACCGTACCCGAGTCTTCAAATCCTTTATTTTTTGCGTAAAGAGTTCATATTAACAGCTATTTACTTCTCCATTTCAAATTTTACAAGCAATTGTCCCATTTCAACACAAATCTCACCCTTGATTTTTCATCTGGCGCGATAACACGAGAATAAGCCTAATCTAAAGCAAAACCAATCTGAAACCAACTCAATTCCGATGCCATTAAAATCTAATTTCAATCAAATCTCGTCGAAAAAACCGCGGAATGATCACACAGCTATTTACCGATTTCACGGTCGGCGGAGTCGCGTCAACACGAGAGCGCGGCAAATATTTGCTTGCTTCCATCCCCCCTTTTAATTGGCAAACGCCCGTATTTTGCTGCATGGATTTTGGGGTTTTTTATGCACATTTGGGATTTAGCAAATGGAACTAGGTATATTACTGTATGCGTCCTTTATTTTTAGTATTATACAGAGGTTGTTTTCGTACGTTTGTTTTAAAACCTGGAGTCGGACTTTTTGAACCGTCCGTAATATTCTGACGTGGTTTTGGAACATTATCAGGTGTGCTGGTATCCCGAAGATCTTTTCCATTGCCTTTTTAGCAAGTGATAATTAAAATTATATTATTTATTTTCCAAAGGAATGTATTAAATTAAGTAAAAATTTAATTAACAATGACTTTCAATCGTTTTGAGTAAACAGACGCCCAAAATCGTGTAGTATCAAGTGTCATCTGGCCGCAAATGATTGAATTGAGGCACGTTAACAGCACACCACTTGTCAGTAACCGCAAAACGTTTTATACACAACATGAACACGATATACTGCGGTCAATGCGTACTTTATTACAGTGAGATAAGGTTGAAAATCGCTTGACTGTTTGAATTTAAGTTTGTAGCAGTTTGACCATAATCATGTTAGTAACAATATTCAATTAGGGACGCAACAGTCTGGTGGAAATTGTAAAGGTTGGATATACATGGCAGGAAAGGCAGAAGTGGGTTCTGTACTTCTGTTGGTCTCTCGTTTGGATTTCGGGACAAAAACATAAAATTTTTTGCTTTACTCCTCGGAAAAAAATATAGTTAGGGAGTTCAATTTTGTTAGTACCTATAGGTACTTACAAAATTGCATACCATCACTGCATCGAAAACAATTATATTATTGGGTCAATCTCACTTTTCATATCATTACCATTAAGGCTTTACCGAAACTTCTTAAAGTAAAATTATATCGGTTGTGAAAGCGTGATTCCCTTACAGACCTGCCATAACGTTACTTAAAGACGTGAGTAAGCAACAAGGTCTTCTAAATCTATAACCCTAAAATATAATCCTTAAGACGCATAACGGATTATTCGGATTTAAAGATATTACAAAGTAATCTCAACCTACATGCGTGCGTATTAAGTGCAGAATCCTCTAGCACTTCGTTTGCTTCTATAGTTTGCCGGGCGTCTAGGACGAAATACAACCAGCTTAAGTTGATCCCTCAATGCTTATACAATTACACTTTAATGTTCGTAACCACGGATAGTTTGGCCGTGGTGTAGGGTTCTAGTTACGGTGGTGGTTACTGCAATGTTCGTGGGCATGTATTTTGTCGCGATACAATAGGTAACCGCAGACTATTTCGACAAAACAGACAACGTTTTGTCCGTTTAGACAGGTTTGTTGATATTCAAGTAATTGCGTTAAATGTTTGGGCGGAATATTGTTCATGAATATTATTATTCCTAGAAATATTATTCCTAGAATCATTAAAGATGTGAATGGTTTAGATAGATTTAAACGTTCACTTAGCAATTTTCTAATACAAAAAGCCTACTATTCTATTACCGAATTCTTAGATGAAAAATTTTAAGAAAATAATGACAAAATGAGTGCAAATTCTGATTTGTTTATTACATTGATCTTAAATATGTTTAATTATTAAATATGCTTAAATATTAAAAAAAAAATGTCTGTATTTGTTTACATTATCTTTATAATTATTTTGTTAAATGTGCCTAATTTTAGTTAAGTGTTTATGTCTGAATTCATGGTTGTAATAGTTTTAAGCAAATATTTGTATGCCAAGTAAGGCGAAACATAGTGAGACTTTTTTTTTATTTTATTAAGATCTTTTATATGTGTTACCTATGTTTAAACAAATAAATTTATTCTATTCTATTCTATTCTATGATTGAAACCGGTCAAGTGCGTATGGAAGTCCGGACATTGAGGGTTCCGTACAAATAGGTTAAAAATCAAATTGATCGGGTAACAAATGAACCCACAAATGTATTTGTCAGTGAACGAATTTATAATGTTAGTAATGTGTGAAACTTTCAACAGGTTAGCAATCACGGTTCCTGAGATGCTGTCTAATAACGGGCCAACAGATGAACAGACATCGTTGCTTCAAAAAACGGGTTCCGTTTTCCCCTTTGAGTAATGAACCCTGAAGGAAAATAAAACCGAAGCATTCAGTGAAACGCGGCTTATCATCTTAAAACTGCAGCATTTTAATTTTAAAGCACCATAACGAACTGACATCATCTTAATACCGCGGGAGTACTGGCAGAACGATTACACGGCTCGCTAAAAACCTTTCCGAAACATTAATCCCGCCAACGGCTAGAATTTGGATGAAATGGAATTCTGAATGCCGGTCTTAAGCATAACGATGTAAATTAAAGCCTTTTGTGACTTTTCTTTTGAATTAGCGCGTCTTTTATTTTGGAATGGAATTAAGGTACATGTTTAAAGAATTGTTTTTGATTTCAATTTGTTTTGTCTTTTTTTTCTTTTGTAGGTTTCTTGTAACGCTTGACGGGGGAAAGCGTCTTTGCTATACGCAGTTATGGTTCTTAATTTTTCGCTTAAAATCAGTCACGCCAGTCAATAAATGACGCAATTCTGAAAAAATTGTCAATTTGTGAGTTATATAATATACTTGCTGGTTTTCCTGATATGAGAACACATTAGGACTTCGTTATTTTAAATAACAATATTCTATAAATTCACACAACTTCATCTATTCTTAAACTAAGCAAAGCTTGTTCTTTGAGTACAACACGACTTATAAAACACATATCATAAGCATCTATCATATATTTAAAGAATCTTAAAACGACTCCCGCCGTAAGAATCTTTAGGGCGAGAGGTTTTACAAAAATTCAAGTCGCTTGCACACAGATACCCAGACGCAGGATAAGCATTCGTGGATCACACAACCGCGACACATCACGCTCAGGAGGTGTAGCATAGAGACCTTCAGTTACTCCTAACAGTAGTGTAATGCAGTATGTTCAAAATGACTTCTTGTAACTTGCGACATACAATATTTAGCTTAATGCAATTGTGGTTCAAAAACGATGGTCACAGAATTTGAAGTTATGCAGCAAATAAATTATGAAATAACTTTATGACTCCACAAACCGAAAAGGAAGAATTTTCGTGTATGTATGTAATTATATTTATATTCGCAAAAGCAATGCAGTTTGGCTACATAGTATATTTAGCAAAAACATAAAACCCGTAGTTTTAAAAATACGTAGAGGAACTCCTTTAACATTTTATCTTCTTAAGCGAATAGAACTTTTTTACTTACTACATTTACATTGCTACATCATTCAATAGAAAATTAAAAACATCTTTTTAATAACAAGCAATGAACGGTTTGCAGGAAATTAAATCCTTATTCCGTATTGCCTAAATGTTTATAGACTCGTCTTGTTGTGTTATGATCCTGTTATCATTGTCCTAAGATTAATTTTCTTGGAAAGATAATTAATTTAGGAGACGAATCTTTTGTCACATTGTTTTTAGTTTATAAATAGGATTCGGTATTTATAGAGTGGATAAACTAGAATATTTTGACTTCATATTAAACATTGCTTATAATAAAGCCGAGCAGATTGAACCTTTTAAAAATGAAAATAATTTAGTAAATGAGTTTGAAATAAAAATATTGAATTTATATAATCTCTAATTATTTTCTGCCCTTTCGAGTCTGTATAAAGATTTTGAAATAAATACTTTTTTATAGATAAGAACTTCACAAAACTGTATTTATATTTATGGTTGTTTTTCAAATTGCGTATAAACCTTTCAGACGGACACCCTGTGACCATAATCATCCCCAAAAGTTTGAATAAAATGTATTCAAATTTAAATAAATACGTAAAAACGTGAAACAAACAAATTATGTTTTCCCAATACAAACCCTCAAGTAAGCCTATTCCGAAAATACTTTTGTGAACATTTTCAACAAGTATTACAACCCTAATATTTCAAGCTTACCTTTTATGTTTTGCTAACACAATACGATTCGTGGTTTACAGGCTTAAGACTTCGATTTTAGTGTTATTAGGGCTGCCACTTCTATATTACATTAAGATAAAAGTATTTAATTGTTAACGTCGAAAATTATTTATATACGCTCCAGTAATTTGGTAAAATATTCTTAGGATGTACTGATATTTATTAAAATACTTTACCATAACAAACATATAAATCAAAAAGGTACATAAAAGTCCAAGTCGTTGAACATTTCTTACATTTATTTAGATTCTTTCAAAATAATCGAAGTATAAAAATAAATGATACCTTGCGACAACCCTAATTCTTTGTAACCTCAACATTTCGGTAAGTACTACATCCCTACTTAAAGAAGTAAAGCCGTGTCTGCGTGGCAACCCTACGTGCCAACCCTGACCTTGAGCCATCAACACGCGATGGAAGCGCCGCCTGTCTGGGTACAATGTCACTGTATTTATTTGAGACAATATTGCGGTAGGTACTCGTAGCTTTGTAACATAGAACAAAATGTAGAAGGAATCACTTGAGGTATGTCATCGTGTCATCATTAGGAGATAGCGATCAAATTAAAAATCTAACCCTGCGTGTTTCAATTAAAGTGATAATTTAACGTTATATTTTCAATTAAATCCCAAGTCTTGTTTTCTTTCTGCCCTCGTCTTCACATAATTAAGACAGGTTTTTTTAGATTCTTAGCATTGTATGGATTTACAAAACTTATGTAAGATTGATCAGACCAGTTCAAGAGAACTTATCGCCATTTCTAAATATTCTCGGAGTTATGAAAGAGTCACAAGTCATTTTATGGTACCGAATGACCGCTATTTCATGTTAAATGAAAAAAAAGCAACAAAATAGGTTTAACCAGTCAGATCCGAAGTTCTGAGGTAACAGACATACAAAAAAAATGTACACAAATTGAGATCCCCCTACTATTTGAAGTCGGTTGATTATTTTAAAATGTGTTGCTACACCAGCAGTACAGAGGCACTTCCCTCTACTTGTCTATGTTCCAGACCTCATACAATATTTATGGTCGCAAGGTTTTTTGAAGATACGTACAGTGAACAGGACGAATGATATTACTATTCAGGATATATTCATCAAACTCTTTTTCTGTTTTTCTTGTCTATTTTGTACATCGTCTGATGAGGATGTAGCAAAGTAGAATTTTATGAGGAACTACAGTACGTTAGTGGTTGGTTTGGTTATTTATACAGCAAGAGTTTTTCCAAATCTCAAGTGCGTAAGTCAAAAAACTGTTTAATTCACTTTCGTATTTTTCAATCATATTAAACAAAGGACTTTCACAAATCTTACCAAATTTTAACTCCCTCCTATTTACAAGGACTTCCTACTGCTGAACACGATATAATATAAAACAACATCTTCAGGCTTTTATTAAAAAACGAAACACAATCGTCATAGTAAAATAGTGAACATGCATACAAAACACATATAAAATATATGACCTCCTTTTTAAATCTTAACAAACCAATGAAAATTTCAACACACCTTCTCCTACTTCCTTAATTATCTCAAACCATTCTCCAAGACACCTAGATGTACAGATCTAAATCAGAACATTTAATCAGGCGCTAATCTCCCGAGGTGTTTGCCAGTCAACATGCAATGTCCTTATGAACTCGGAAACAGCCGCGGCCTCCAATCAGCCAGCAGATTGGCCCTTAAGTGGCATCCACTGAGCAGCTACCGATGTGCTATTGGCATTTAATTACCTCTTACATGAGAACGATTTGTGGTGGAAGCCTTTACTTATACGATGTATGTTGGAGGAATATTTGTTAAAGTAAAGAACGTGTTTATTGTTTGGTCTGTTATTTAGTAGATGGAAAAGTAAAGACAAGAATTTTAGATAAAGTGGGGATGATACAAACGTAATCGTACTATAGGTACGTACATATAAATTGATCAAATAACAGTGAATGGAACTTACGAAGGACTTTACGATTTTGCATAAATTTTACGAAATCGTTATGTTACAAGCCTTAACTCTCCTAACTCACCTAAACGCTATATCTGTCTAATAATATTTAAGTATCTAAACAATGATTAAAAATGAATGTCAAGGAAAAACACCAGCTTTAAACGTACAAAATTTCGTGTCCATTGTTATTGTAACTATGCAACAACAAATGTAGTCAGTAAAACTTTAAACATATATTTAGCAATTATGCCGATAATAAAGTAGCATCCAATCATGGAAAACGAAACAAAAATACAAAATCCGTAATAAACTATCCATCGAAACACACGAAGGTTCAGTGCCAATTTCTCGTAAAAGCGTGTCAAATGAACATTACACAAAGCAATAAGAAACACTTAAGTAACATTTAGCACCTAACTTTAATTAACGTAAAACAGCTCAAAGAAAAATCTAATTAATATGAAAATTCAAGTACTTAAATTAAATATACCAAACGTCTCGTCCAATATCTAAATGACCTCAGGCGTTTTTTGAGACCGCTTGAAATGAGAGAAATTAATTTCCTTTGTGTGAAATGAAATCCTATTCTAAACGAAATAATAAAGACAGATGCTAAAATAAAACTGGATTACGGTTTATATTTGTGTTTCGTTTATTCAAGCTATGAACTGGAATCGTGAACGGAAAAAGCCTGCTCCGATGAAAAACCAAAATTACTTAAGGTACACATCAAAATTTTGGCCATAAGTAACAACTGTTATTACTCTCAATTTTTATTCCATTTTTTTTTGTTTTAGAGCATCAACAGAAATAGATCATCAATATTAACAAACATCTACCTATCTCGATTGCAGACATACAGTCTGGTGAAACACAGACCTATACTATAATAGGGTTAGTAAATTCTTCTACCTTAGTATAGTTTGCGTCTTGCTAGTTGTCTTAACCAGACAGATTTCCGAGAAATGTTATATTAGATACATATTGTTTCTTTTATCTCTTATACAAAAAAGTATTGATGATTTTGATTAGCAATTGGACGTTTTAGCCCCCACTACCAAATTTCTTTACTTAATTTTTAATGAAGTAACAAAATGAAAAGTATGTATCTAATATTTGTTCAAAATCTTTCTGACGTACTAAACTGTTTTATTAGTCTATTTTATTTAGTCAAATACCCTATTGACCAGCAAATGTCCAATAGTTCTTTACACATGCGTCGATTTATCAGTACCAGTTCGTACGAAGAGTTAACCTCATCAAAACAAGGCTAAACTATCAACAGACTACATGATACCTAATCGATACCATAAAGCAAACAATTCGCTACAAACCCAAGCCTGCAATGTGAAATGCATCTCGCAGTCAATGTGAGAGTGTTCGTACTTATCCCTACTAAGATTATACAGGACAGGATAGGAATTAATTAAATATATTTGTGAAATTGCTGCTCTCCAGATTTGTTCCTGGAGCTTTTGAAAGGCTAGGGCGCTATGGCGCACATTTGAGGAGGCCTATGTCCAGCAGTGGACTACTAAAGGCTGGTGATGATTATGATGACTGCATGACTAAACTACATATTATACAATCGTTAAAAAATTAAATGCGTACTATTGAATATTCCACGAAGGATACTAAAGCTAAAACACATATTTTAGAATTGCTTTCGGTTTTCACAGCTAATCCAAAAAGAAAGTTAGCGCGACATTATTCCAAGTAAGTTCTTCGTTCAGAAAAAGTCAATAAAATGTGGAATTATTTACTATACACAGATTGCACCCAGTTTGCCGTTTTTATGAATGTCTTTTATTTTTTTTTAGTAAATATTCATAACAGAAAAACTAATGAACAGAGGTATCATTCGCTTTTTTGTTACAGTATGAAATCCGTATCTCAATTTTGTTTTTCTACTAATTGCAATCAAGATTGAAGAGACCCCTTGCAATGTCCTATCCTGCCTCTTAAATTCCAAGTGACATAGGAACGAATCGGTCGCGAGTCGAGCGTGTATGCACGCAGCGAATATTGAGTGGTTTTCCATGTTTCCTGTATTCATGTATTATGAATATTTAAATGGATTTTTATATTGTATCAATTGGGAGCCTTTTAACTGAGCAAAGCTTTTTGGCATAAATGTTCAGGCTTGTTGATCGTAAATTATCATGATACGGATGAATAACTAGAGTTTGTTGTTTAGTACTCTGGGATACAAAGGTTTTTAGCTTTCAGAAGTTGACATGATAATTATTTTGGAACACAGGAAATTACTTAATATAGTAACTTAATATAATAGGGAATAAATGAAAATGTATTTATTGGGTTAAGCGGCAAATGCAATATTCAATTTGGTACAAAAACAATAAAATATATTTGAACATGGTTTAAATTAATTTTGAGTACATAGTTTAATGGAAATATGTGTGACTTATGTATTGTATAGTCAGTCCAGTCTAACCAAGGGGTGTCGGGTTGCCCAGGTAACTGGGTTGAGGAGGTCAGATAAGCAGTCGCTCCTTATAAAACACAGGTACTCAGCTGAAACCGGTTGGACTGATAGCCGACCCCAACATAGTTGGGAAAAGGCTAGGCCGATGATGATTATGTATTGTATCTTAACAATACCTATATACAATTTTATTGGCTGCTTGTATAGTCAATATTTCCAGCTTCTGTAGAACTTCAATCCCAAAAAGAAATCTTATAACAAAATAAACACGTCTTTCTAAAAAAATACCTTTTTTAAATTCCAAAATTATGACGAGCTACCGCCAAACACTTATATTTAATGGACCACTGTCCATTTGATAACCTAAAAAAACCTTTATTCACAACATACATTTTAAAATCTCAAACGAAACCAACCAAACATTAAGCTTGCCAGACAACTTTGAACCTTATATTTAGGTGAGGAGGCATGTAATAGTATGCATCTTTTTTATCTTTGAAGCAACGGCGGGAGAGATTGCATTCTGTTCATACAGCGTTCATCTGGAGGTCGACGGGCTAAATCTAAGAGTGGTGGAACGCAAGCCATAGGCGGATATCGGTAATTTTCCTTCAGTTCTGCCAAGCGATAGACGGTAATACAATCTATGTCCAAAGAGTCTATCAAGCTATGTTGTTGTTAGTGATGAAGAGATTTTCCTCCTCCTCGCGTCGATATTCTGTGTGCCTATCTCTTCTTAGAATAAGAGTTTCTCGGGTATCACCCTAGGCCGTTCAATCCTGTCCGAAGCTGAGTAAGGTGTTTCATGGACAGCTGTATCGTAAACAGTCCAGCGTGACGGGTTTCTCTGCCTTCAGAGGGTTTTGTACCCAAAGAATGGAAAATCCTAAAAACGGAACCCTATTAAGTATCGTTCCGTTTGTCCGATAATACTACCTTACTTAATTACGTCCAAATCACTTCATCGTATTGCGCAGCATAGGTACATATATTCTTCAGCACTGATAAAAGAGGAACGGCACAAAACGACGCAGCACCATATTCCTGTAGCTTAACATCTTATTCCAGTCTTAATTTATTAAGAGAACTCTTAATTTATTGAGAGATCCTCGAAGCTTTTCTTACTCCGGTTCACTATCATCCATTTCCTAATAGGTCTTTACAAATCGCTATCAGTTCATACCTTCCAGCTCCCCTCCATCCCACTCCGGCGAAGCACGTGGGATCATATGAATACGAAAAGCGGCCCTTCATTCAGCCGCCAAGAAGAGGCTCATTACGATCTCCGGCTCAAATGGAAACTTTTATCGTGCTCTGCAGCTGGATCCCACAGGAAAACGAAATGTGCTTTATAAGGAGTACCCTTACTGTACTAGTTTTACCTTTACTGACTTTATTGTGATGGTGTTTTGTTTAAAAAGACAAAAAAATACCTACCTTTAAAACAAATTCGAGATTCGAATGTTTTTGTTAGACGTAAATTAAATAAGAAACAAAAATATCTCGATTTATCTGTTTTGAAAGCCCCCTCAAAATTTCTTTTTTCAGATAACGCAGTATCGATACTTTTGCAAGTTAAGTTTGAACCATTTATATGGATGCCCGTATCAGGGATGGTCTACTAAAGAATGGCCAAACTCATAATTTTTTTTCACCTCTATTTTGCATCCGTCGGCATTAGAGTACGAAACATAATATGCAGTGTACTACATTTTAAAAATGTTTGCTTCATCCGGTGGGAAATAAGCGTAATGTTAAGTATGCATCGTAAAATAAGCCCAGTTTCTCTACTAGTTACACTTTTATCTATTTTCATGCGAGCTTCAAATGAAACATCAGATTTTACATGGGTTTTTATGGAAAGGAGGAAAGGATTTGTACCTAAGCAGCCTCTTTTTTTCCGGGCTGAAACGCTAATGTCTTCAACCCACGTCGAGGGCACGGCGTGGGGATATGTCGGACTTCCACCGACTAAAAACACCCCGGGCCCCTGCTACTGCTTTAGCCAGAGTCACGGGATCGCTCGCGCATACTCTGCGTGACTCTGGCTGGCTCTAGTCCTTTGGACTCCTTCTCAAGGGATGGGTGTAAAAAGCCCACCCCTCACTCCTCATAAAAACAGGTGCGCAGGACGACGCGCCCGTCTCCTTCTTGGCCTGCTGGCTGTACCTAAACAGCCTGCGTTTTGCACTGTATAGAGATTATCAGCGTTGACTGCGGTGGTTCCGAGGATAAAAAAGCGATTATTTAAATACCGAATTCACCTATGATAGAAAAAGTATGTTTGAAGTCATTAAAGTCTTTGATCTCAACTGGTAGACGATATGACCATGACGACAGTCGTTCATTCATTCAAACTTTGAAAATCATCCATCTGTCTAGAAAAATGAAAATGTATCAACTTTAATTAATTTCAAATAACGTTCTTTCTAATGCAACCAAACTTAATGAAATGGAAGATGTTTAAAATATTCCTTAAATGACTCTGTTTAAAGCATAACAAAAGAACGTAAAAGAAGGCTGTATGTTTCTGACATTATGACTGATAGTCCTACTGGCTGATACTTTCATTGAACACGAATAAATGTTGGTATCCAGAATATATTTTCAAAGGAAGTATTGGAAACAATTTATGTTCTTAAAGCTGTTACACTGTAGAACTTTTTTCTATTTATTTCGTATAATATAGTAAGATAAGGAGATGAATGTATTCGAAAACTTTCATAGCTACTTGTAACAGTAGTCCACGTCATGCAATTAGCAAAAAGTGCGGATAAAAGATAAACAATTTTGGATCGACATAACAAAAACCGGTGAAGTACGAGTCAAACTTTTTCATTTATTAGTATACCAAGGCGAGGGCTTCACTTCGGTTTGTTGCCATTCCGCCTACAGCAATACAACATCTGTGCTAACTCAACTGTCTGGTCGTTCATGAGATATACTTAAACATTTGGGTGACAGTCGGTCAGATATTCCTCGTAAAAGGTTTCGGTTTTTGGTATGGAACCCTTAAAATTTATATTGTGATTGAACATCCCACAATATTCTACATAAAGTAGTAAAACAAACAAATTCTTATCAATAATCGCAACTTTAACCAATAATGAGTATCCAGTATTTGGGCTCCATTAGCTCCCCTTAATTGACTCTCAGGGTAATGGTAGCCTGCACCTGGCCACGATTTAATGCTGCCAGACGAAAAAAAATAACAAATTTAAAACATTCATCATAAAAATTTACGGATGTAATACGTAATAAGGATTGCCATTTGCAGCCTTAAGCGTCGGTTTGTGGTTTGAATTCGGAAATTGAATTTTGAATGTTTCTTTTGGCTTTATTTTTTCACTGGCCAGTTCTAGTTTTTGTTTTGAGCCGTCTTTTGTTTTGTTAGAAAGAAGTCGAAAAAGTCTAAAGCAAGTTGAAAAAAACACAGGAACTTAAAAATAAATAATAAAACCTCTCCTACAAAATACTTCCCCGAAAAAATCTTTATATTTTGTCAAAATCTTACACATTTTTTCAAATATATTTATAGGTACATTCTCAAATAATTGGATGAAAAATATTCAATTTGCTTATTAATTCGTGCGAGAAATGATTCTGTGTATCTGTTTGTTGTGTACCCAGTATAAGCTCTGTCTGCCCCTTTGATCCACGTCAAACGCATCCATGTGTAACCCACATTCTTAATGCCGTCAGCGTATAGCGACAAAGTTATTGAAACATGTGTGCTTATAAGCTCACCTGTAAATATGTATACGGAGAATGTACAGTTAATCGTGAACTTGAGAATGTGAAATTGGAAAATGTATATTTGAGATTTTTGAAGTATTAACAGCAATTTAAAATGAGGATAAAGAATAGTAGAGTGGGTAGTGTTTGTTATTAATGCATCACACCAATTTTGTAAATCGATCCAGTCATTGGCCTAGCCTTTTCCCAACTATGTTGGGGTCGGCTACCAGTCCAACCGGTTTCAGCTAAATCGATCCAGCCATTTTGATAAAATTTATTATTTAGGGTTAGCTTGTTTCTCTTTTGATAAACACATACGCTATTTTTTTCGTATGTGTTAAAGGGAAATGTTTCGCAAAAAAGTAATGAAAAACTAGACAACTACGGAATCTGATATCACAGTAAACTTAGTTTGAAAAATAGTTCTGTATTATTCGTAAATGCCAAACTATCATTTAAAATATTTCAATACCTTTCTACACATTTCTTACACAGAGTTCTCTATTGAAACTACAATTATATGTGGAATATTTCCTTCTGTTCACGATAAAAAAAAAACAAATCATTAAAGGATCATTCTTTTATCTGACTCTAGCACTTACAGAATTCGAAATATGAATAACAATTTGAAGATTTCCTCCAATTATTCCTCTCCATTTGTTGACGTAACTGATTATGTCAGCGTTTTCAATGAATTGCCAATTATTTAAATGGAAAATTCATTCGTCATTTGTTATACGGAAAATATACAAATCACGCAGTTCTCGAATCTCTCAAATAAATTAAGTTTTACAATTTGTAAATTGTTGAATATTTGTTACTTTTTGAAATAAATATTTTGTATAAATAAAATCTGGTATAACCAATAGTACTTCTAGCATTTCAACATTTGAAAAATCTTATCTATACTTCTATACTAATATATAAAGCTGAAGAGTTTGTTTGAACGCGCTAATCTTAGGAACTACTGGTCCAAATTGGAAAATTCTTTTTGTGTTGAATAGACTCAAGGAAGGCTTTAGGCTTTAGACAAACCATCACGCTGCGACTAATAGGAGCGAAGATACAATGGGAAATGTGAAAAAAAACAGGGCAGGTATAAATCATAACTTATATCTTCTACCCACGGGGACGAAGTCGCGGGCAACAGTTAGTCTAATATTACGTAAATACAACAATTTTGTTTTCTTGTAATCAAATTCGATCTAATAAATTTACAAAAGACATTAGCAAAATAATTGCATATTTTAATTCGAATAACATCCCCTTAATAAGAAACCATTTGTGCTTGAGTTGTGTGTAAATAAATGCTCTATTATATTCATATTTCAAGAGAAAATCACTTCGCAAATGGCCGTGAAAAATAAGCCAGTTTCTATTTGTTCTTAAATGTCATTTGCACATTTTAAAATGTCTTTGAGATTACAATATAATGTAAGGATAATAGACTTTTTCTGTGTTAAGATTGTAATGGACTTAACGGTATTTAAGTGCTGATTTAATTCTGGAAACCCTCTTGACATATGGATTCGGATTTATCTGAATTTCGTATTTTACACGACCAGGTTGGGCTTGTAGAAAATTTCCCTTTTTCATAGCACTAACGTACATGTATTGAACTGACAAAGTCGAGAGAGAATGTCATTCACATACATTTAAAGTTTTCTGTGCTATCACAAATCCCTATATTTAGATTTCACGTTTGAAAATATTACGTACTGAGATCTTCTAATGATCATTCATTTATTAGTCACAAGATTCGTAAAATATAAGTGACCATAAGAATACACAGACAAGAAGATAAGAGCTACATTGAGCACATACTACTATTTAATAACAAACTTTAATAGTACACTGTCCGCAGTAATCTGCTTAATTTACAAACATATCACCAGAGCCACCAAATTTATGGTCCTAATACGCTTTTATTAACTTTGCTTAACTACCAATTTAACTTTATATCCGAACTCGTTGGCTACCTGTAACTACAGTTGCTCATAACAAATTTACATTCACAAAACGTGGCTTATTTGAGACGACTTTGTTTTAACGTACAGTAAGACACTTGATGATCACTTGACTGTGTCTAACAATAGGTAATTGATCAAAAAACCTAAGAGGGCAGTCCGTAAGACAGGTTTCCCAAAAGTATTGAATACGTTTTTTATCACATCATTGAAGCTTCGAAGATTAAAAGCACTTAATATGTTGAAATGTATAGTAATGGAGGCTAGTAACATCACTTGCTAGTGAAAAGTGTGCTATTATAGTAAGTGACGTCAAACGAGATCTTATTTTTTGTTTACAAGATAAGATAAAAATTGCGTATCCATTATTTTTTGGATATCTGTCCAATAGGCTAGAGTTGTTTTATGTCCAAATACTCTATTTATGAGCACGCAAAGATCTATATGTGACACCAAATATGACACTAAACGCCTAAGCTAGGTTCGAATGCTACAGGACGAAAGAGTCATTTCTTATATCAAGCGATGGTGTTGGATCCTTACCAACTAAATTAGTTCCCTCTGGAAGTGTCTTAGTGTACATTAAGCATTAAAACAGTGTTGTCATCAAATACTGTGTGATCAGAATATTTCAGGCTGTTTACGTAATATTCAATTATAACTTGTTTATGAAACCCTTTTGCGGAGATATCGAGCGAGGACAGAAGGGTACCCATGACGTAATTTAGGGTTAATTTCCTTTTTTAGAACGACGTGGTTAATGCAAGAATTGTGACGTCACAATTGGGGTGTTCTACTGGAGTAGAATTTAACCTGCTTTAATGTGACCTGTGACTTCTATATGTTGTTTTTTAACCATACTGTATGTCATTTTGCCCTCTGTACCAATATCGAAGACTCGATTGTCGGGTTACATTAGCTTATTATATATTCGTAGATAATTTAATGATGATTTATATTAAGGGTATTCCAAAATTTCCCTTGTTTTGTTTTATTTACTCCTGAACCATTGAACCATTCCTGAATTCCTGGCTTTTTGGTATTTAATTTTGAAATTTCAGGAATTACCAAGTAATCGCAATAAGAAACCAAACTTAGCATTATACAAAACTATAATAGGATTACTCAAAACATTGTAACTAAAACCGTTCACAACAAGGCATGAAAAACGTATTTTCCGCAGTCGTTTGCGAGCGACACCATCACGTAGCCGTCATAGTCACCTCGTTCGGTAACGTCAGTAACGTCAGAGCGTCAGGGCGTCAGGGCGTCAGTGTAACCGCCTTTGGCATGCAAATGTGCGTCAAGCGTCAATTGTGCGGACGGCACACCGACGCGCTAAATTGGCGGTCTCGGCCGACCAGTCGCTCTTAATTGTTTGCCAATGAAATAGTTAGTGATTAAACTGTGACGTCATGAGGACATTGAAGTCATTAGTTTAATTAAATTAGAATTTAGAAATATATTCATTTAAACTATTTTTAATTTTATTTATTTGTAATTTTCTTTTATTTGAATATTTATGTTAATTTGTTATTGAATTGCGACGCTTCTCTTTGCAGATGTGTTTTTGTATCTATCAAAGTAAAACAATTGATTTCAAAATGAAAGCACGTATCTCACTCTTGGAACATTGAAATAAGACTTTCTATAGCTACTAAGTGAAATGTAATATTGAATTATAGCTAACATAGTTTATAAATTAATTTTGTTACTGACCTGTGGATGCTAATAGTCCGAAATAAAGAATATAATAAATCAATACATTTCTCCATGTTTGCGAAAACAAGCCGACAAACATAATTTCATAATTATTTGTTTAATAACGAATACCGTCATTACATATATTAAAAACAACTAATAAATCATGTCAGTTGACATCTGGAACAATTAAACCCTTATTACAAATGTCACAGTCACAAGTGTACAATATGTAGTTATACTCCAATCCTTCTCTACACCAAAAGATTAAAGTATGAAGATGAAAGTATACCTTAGGCTTAATTAATTTCGAGCAGGCCTGTGTAATTTCGCCCTAATTTAAGGCCTATTCGGACGTTGATTTATAAGAGATGCAAATTAGAAGGGTGCCCTAAACGTAGGTACCTATATATTACGTTAAAGTAAATTGTAGACTTTGTTATTTTAAATGAAAATTTAATTTAATTTAATTGCCTAGTCTATCAATGTATTTTTTTTGGAAATAACAGAAGCAAAGATGATAAACATCTAAAAGCTTTGCAGAGATAACATTTTCAAAAAACTTGATAGTATACACCAGTAAACGTCGTGAAGTTATAAGTATACATCAAAATTAATATAAGACATTGTTTTTGTATTAAAACCTTGGTTCAGAGTTCAAGAGCGACATCATGTAATTTATCCCGATTTAGAACAATCGTCTTGCCTAATTCCAGCACAACTGAAATCTATAACTAGAAACAAACATTCAAACGACATGAAACCAAAAAATCAAAAGTTTATCTGGTTGACAGCAAAAGTCAACGGTTTTAGCTTAATCCGGGAGAAGCGAAATGAATTTTGTGAATGGGAATTATGTTGTTAGGCGAGAATGATTCATTAGGAGGTGTCACGGATTGCCGCGAATACAAAAATGTTTGACACAGATTTTGACACTTTAATAAAGCTTGGAAATAATGAAGGTGGCTATACCAGCATTTTATCTATCTATAAAATAGTTAGGTATAGAGTAAAGTTTTAACAGTTTTTTTGTCAGTAGTTCGTGTGTGGTTATAATACGACTTTAAGCTTAAGAAAACCAAGATACCAGCTGCCATTTGTTTAGCCACTTTTAAAAGGAAAACATTAGGTAGTGTGTCTTAAAAGAAAACGCGACTAAAAACCAAAATAAAGATTACCAAATCAAATGCGAAACTGAAATATCAGTCCTTACTAACTACGAACCTAGGTAAAAGACACAATAAGAACACACACTTCTTTAAAGTAACCTTAACCAATGAAGTTTGTAATAAACACCATTTTGACTTTACATGTCCTTAAAAAAACGATTAAAAAAATTATTTTATGCTCAAAAAAAAAAGCAAATGTCAAATGTCAAAATGCATGTCAACCATCTTGAGAACAGTAACCAGTGCAGCATAAACGAAATTAGAAACAAAACGCATTACCTTATATTATGCGGTACTTAATACAATTATATGTCGCCTATTACCGTGCGCCTTCATTTACATAAGAATTACCTGAAACTCAAACAATTTGACCTTTAACAACATTCGAAACCGTTTACGGTAATCTTAAATGGTTACCCTAAAATTACCGGTAATTTTCAGGTAAAAAATTAAGGTCGACACGAATTAAAGTAGTATAAAAAGCTATTACTTTTATTGTGTAACTGTTAAGTTAAGAATGTTGAGTGGTAAAGTAGGAATACTATAAGGTTTATAATCTAGTTTAGACTGGACTTGTGAGTTTAGCAAGTAGTTACCAACATAAGAATAATTTATAGTCTAGTTTGTGAACAAAACGCTTCTATTAAACATAACAATAGCTAAAATGAATTGTGTCTCCACAATTGCAAAGCTAGTGTTGGTAGCCCCCGGTAGAGGCATTTTATTTTAGAATAAAATTCTCAACAAGGCCTCTGCATGTTGGATCCGTGTCTCTTGTCCTTTAAAAAGAACCGGACGTCTTCTCAGTAAGTTACCCCAATGTTGGAAGGAGACGATACGAGATAGATATTTTAGATATTTTTATACACATTATTTTCTTTATTCAAGCACTATAAATGAAAATACCGAAACTTTGCAAGAACCGAATCAACAGCCCGTAGTTTAGCTATATCTCTATTGAAATAAGTACCTATAACCATAAACTCATAATACTTCACATTTACGTTTTTGTAATTGGAAATAGTTTACACACTTTACACACAGAATTTATTTAATCCATGCAGTCTCGTTATCCGCATGAAAAATTATACTGAAACGTGTTCAATGAAAACGAACGGGATCAATTATATACCCATCATGAATGCTGATCGTTGCATCGCTGCTCGTATAAAATGTGAATATTAATACTGAAATCCAAACAAAGTAATCGTACCGCCATTACGATTGCAACTGGCGCTTTTAAGGTACCGCAGTATAATGTTTATTTATACGAAGATTTTATTTGCAAGCAGCTTCACGTGTAGTTCACTATTTGTTAGAACTACTGGCAAACTTTTTTTGTTTGGTCTTAAAAAACTTCGCTTCGTAGCTGGTTTAAAAGTTTGTCATTATTATTTTAAACTCGTTGAATATGTATTATTTTTTATCATACAGATGCAATAAATCGTTGGTGAGCCTAATAAAAAAAAGCTTATAAACAATTTTTTTGTTAATTGAATCGACCATCCTTTAATAAAAATGGAATTTCAAAAAACTATTAATTGTATCTTCATAAAAATAGACAGCAAAAACATCAAGCCAAAATTAAAACTAAATAACAGAGCCAAGAAAAAGAAAAATAAAACAAATTTAAAACACACCAGAGAACATGATGCACAATTAATAATTAAAAATAAGAATTCAAATACAAGTGTCATTCTGATATTGAAAAAATATGGCATCCGTAGTCGCTGGCCGTAAATAAAACGGAGTGGATCGATCAGCGGTAAAGTTAAATGAGTTGAAACTCAGCCAGAACAAGTTGTTCCGAACGCACACTTGGATGATCTTGAATTAAGAATACCTTTGATTTGAAATAAACATTCGTTTGAATAATACGTTTCAATAATTATTGCTTTTATTTCTTTTTATACTGTTTTACAAAGTGCCAGTATTTTTCAGTGACTTAGAAGTTGGGGTTACGTGTGTGTTTTACTATAATAATGTGAATAAGAAATAGTAATGTTAAAAATTTGCTTGTGATTGAAAAATTTTTACCGTGTTAAAAGACTAGAATAGACTATTAGTGGTTAGTGCAGCTGACTGCTATAACGGAGATTGTGAGTTTGATTCCCACCCAGGAAAAATGATTGTGTGATGAGCATGATCATTTTGTTCTGTCTGGTTGTATTTTTTCTAGATTATTTTTATATATAGAAATATAGTAAGTATGTTTATTAGTTATCTAGTACTTATAATACAAGCTTTGCTTAGTTTTAGACTAGATAGCGTTGTGTAAAGGAAACACAACTGCTGTTGAACGCCAAAAAAAGCGATTTGATCTTACAGGTATGATATTACGAGTACGATTTATATTCAGAAGCCATGTTGTTAACACCATAACGTATTAATACGATATTCAATTTCCTTTCATGTCAAACGTTTCAGGAAATGAAGACTGCGGTGCAGGGATTAAGGGGACAAACCAATTCTGAGGTACATACATTGTTATTCAACATGTCTTTCTGGGACCAAGTAAAGGAGTCAAATCAATTGCAATGTTTACCTCAGAGTTATAGACATTTCAACTCTGAGGCAAAGGTATTCTTCACTCGATCCTTGTTATATTATTTTTAGGATAATTTGAGTGTATTGAGAGATTAATAAGTAGATTGTGTTTTTTTTAAAGTTTGCACTCTACTTTTCGAATTGTCTATTTGTAATACCGGGGCGAATAAAATGTTTTTCCTTTATTTTATTAAATTTTGTAAATTTGAACTCGTTCGGCTAGAACCCCGACAGGTTAAACATGACGTTGTTAGTATTTTCTTTTAGGCTTTAACACATTCCTTGAACTGACTCTACTATACGTATTAACGCTAAAACATGCACGGTAATAGATAATTGTCATTCTGCATGCAAGGTAATCATTACGAAAATAATTAAAACATGTCTACTATTTTGACTGCACTTAGCTTATTACAACGTTTACATTATGCTATATTTGAGCAGAGATCAATACTTTAGAAGTGTACCTTCCCTACCTAAAATTATGTGAAATATTTTAAGACCCAAAACTAAAATATAAATAAGAAATAGGCAATAAACGAACAATATACCTCGTCACAAGAAAAACAATAATAAATGCATTATCCAACCCAAATAAACACATTTTTTTAAAGTAAGATGCCTATTTGTACGTATTGTTTTAATAATTTTAGATATAAGATTTGCTGTGCCCTACAGTTTCCACAAATGCTCTAACTATAGGAATCTAAATAACAAATTCCCTTTTTATGTAGATTTCTATGGCTCTAACCCATTTCACAACATCTGTGTAAACATCGTGGAGTGCAAATAAATAATATGAAATAAATAAGAAATAGATCACCTAAAACAGATATGTCATGACAAAATTGACGCCAAATCCCCTCGACCTACACAAACGAGAAGATCTCCAATACCATCAATACCATGAGTAAGATCCTCCTTGGTATAAATCTGGTATATCCAGTCATTTTTGACGCCAGCCTGTATGTAGGCTGGATCCGTTCCGCAAGTACACAAGCGAGGTACGCGAACCAAAATAACGCGAGCCTGCCCTACATAGCGGGGCGGGTTGTGTGGATACAAGGTGTGAGCGAAAGCGGTTGGGCATTTAAAAAGTTTCCAAAATTATTTAAGTTATAAAAAGAACTTGTTCCAAGTCAGTACCTTCTTTCATAAAGCGCTAGCATGTGGAGAATGGTTAAGAAATTTTCAGGACAATAAAGTAATGATGTACTTATCATGTCGGTATAGTCTATAATTATTTACTACTTCTGAATGAACACTGGACAGCACAATGAGGCTATCATAACTAAAAATCCCTACATTATAAATAAATTAACTCTGTCAGTCTGTCACTGAACAGATTTTAATGAAATTTGGTACAGAGATAGAGTTGACCTTGAGAAAGAACATAGGATAGTTTTTATCCCGGACTTTTGAAGAGTTCTCTGGAAAATACGATATAACCGACCTCGACGCGGGCGAAGCCGCGGGCGAAAAGCTAGTTAAGAATAAATATTCTTCCGGACTTGGCAGAGAATTATTTTTTATTGCTGTTGATCTTTATCCAAATGCTAAGAAAAAAAGCATATCGATTTACCAAACGTTTCCATGTTTATATAAATTTCTTTATTGTATTCGACTGGGTTACATTTTGAGGCAATAGCTATGTTCCTAAGTTACGCTAAAATATATTTTGCTAAAATTTCAATAAAGAATATTTCAAAAAAAATATCAACACTATACGCAGTATCCTGACCTGTCACGCTTTTACAACTTTACTCCAACATTATAAGTTTATGTAAGTAGTATCAACAAGTGAGTGATCTAAAACCCTCCAACATCACGAAGCTTGGGCAGCAAGCCAAAAAAGCAGTTTACGCCGGTAGCGTAGGTGACCCATCTACACCGATTAAGCCATGCGGACCCCACGACATTGTGAGGTCCGCTTTAAAAGCATTCCTACACACTGAATATCGGATAAACTTTCTGCTATTTAAATATTAGTTTGGACTTAATTGCTTTGTTTTGCTCACAGTAGATATTGAATATATAAAATCAATCGAAAAATGTCATAAAGTATTAAAAGAAAGAAAAAAAATAAAAATTTGGAACTACTCATGTTAGTGTCACGGATATAAAAATGTTTAAAGAATATTTGCAAAGTCGCGTGACAAAAGCTTAGCAACTCAGAGCACAAGTCAAAACATTCATAATTTGAACAAAACATTTATAACAAACTATATAATAAAAACATCTTGCAATGATGTTGACTTATCTTAAAGTTTTATTTTATTTATTTATAAAAATTGTGAATGAGATCGCACAAATTTATTTGTCACCCAACAAATCTATGACATTTTCTATTTGACCTAGATTTTAATATTTCGTTATAAATATGGGAAACCTAAATACATCATCAAGGCAAATGTTTAACTGTCTAGCTATCACGATTCATGCGGTACAGCTTGTTGACAGACAGAGGGTCAAACCTTGGCAATAGAGAATCGTACGAAACCCTCAGAACAAAACAAAACAAAAGTCAACAGAAATAACATAAACTCAAACCTACGTAGAACACCGGATAAAATCTAGACAACTCAATAAAACTACGAACAGTACCAATGAAAGCAAAAGAGGAATTTAAAAAAAACTATGACGGTCGCATCCGCTTCTAATAAAACGGGCGAGATTCGAGTTGCTGGCGGGAAATAACTGGCGCACACTTTGAAACAGCCAGCAAGGAATGTATACAACAATACTAAGATGAAACTGTTTGGTTGTTAAAAAATAAATAGCGTACAAAAATGTTTTGGCCAAGTATTTATATGACAAACATTCCAAAACTATAATTTCGTATCCAACTTTGCAAAAGAAAATCACTGAACATACATTACGATAGATTTACTACTATATTTACTATTTTTTTATCGGGATAGCCGGACTACTTACGGTCCTAAAGGGATTTGGAATCGAAAATGAAACTAGTCGGGCTATCCCGATAAATACGCGTTAGTAAACAGTTATTGAATAAATAATTATGAATCAAAATCAAAATTATAGTTTTGAATATTTTAAAGGTTTTTTTTTTATCTTTATCGGGTTAACTAAAACTTTGCGACCAGGTTAATGTCTGGATTCAATAATGGTCACCGGACTGCTCTTAGTGATAAAAAACTGATTCTTTATCAGAAACTCGAACGAAGTATAATAAAGCAAACTCTTTTTGACTCATTCAGGTTAAAAACTAAATTCCATTTAAAAAATCAATGAATCTTTTTCATAAAAAAACATGATTTGTTTAAGTTACTATGAAAACAGATAGGCCCTTTATCTGCATTAATTCATGCGTACAATCGAATTGTCAGGCATATGACTCAATTGAAACGAATTCGATAAATCCAATAATCCAGATTTATGTAAAACGATTCAGACAGCTCACAAAACGAATTGAGGCTTTTAAAATTCTATTTTAAAGATTTTGGAGATCAATTTGTGTACGATTGTACAATGTGCCTACTACAACCTCTTAAGGTAAGTCTGTTGAAGTAGAAGAAAAGAGACAAGGTATTACAAGCAGAGCGGCATCTCTTTTCCACTAACCATCATTTTACTTAGTAAGAGTAGTAATAGATCGTGGTAGGCTCACTGAACTTATAATACTTAATCGATAAGGTCTTGGAACCGATAGAGCAACGAACCATAGATAATTAAAATCATATTTCTGAAATTGATGAATAAGTATATTGTCAGAAAAACACAGATACAAGTATTTGCTAAGAGAAATAGCTTCATACAAGTAACTTCAAATCAATTATCTTTATCAGATACATATTACTAATACATTTCTAGACTATTCGATTACAAGGATAGCCGAATGTTTGAGGTCACCATGTGAATCGTTATGGGCGCGACAAACGTTTGTGTGATCCACGATTGCTTGTCTTGAGTCTGGGTGTCTTTATGCATGTGACTTAAATGATTGTAAAGCCCACGTAACACAAGGATAAAATTCCACGAGGAAGTCGTTTTTTGCTATTTAAGATACACAATATATTTTTTATCTTGCTTAGGATCTTACTAAGATTATTTTTCCCTTCTTTTCTCTCTATTCAAAGCTGGCGAACAACACAACGACTGCCAACCTTTTAATATACCAAAATTGCTTTAAAAAGAAAACAACAACCAGCAAATACGTATCTTATTTTTCATTAAAAACCTCTGGTATAAAGCGGCCCATTCAACAACAGTCCGTGGGCCGACAATAACGCGACAGTAGTGTCGCATTGTGCTTGCTACAGAGTTCCTGACAATGCGACTTTCGTTGCGACCGCTCATATTTTTGCAATGCTGAGTGACGCGATTGTTGTGGCGTTTCAGAGTAATGTGTACGTTTATATGGAGATTATTGTAATCGATTTTTGTCGGCTTTTGTGTGGTACGTTGAAAGCTTTTAACTGTGAATCAACAATATAATCGTTCTATTTCTTTTTATTTTAAAAAGTCATTTATTAATATTGTTGACCTAGAAAATAATTTTACTATTTTCAGAAAACTCATTTCTGTTTATTATTCACAACCTCTGAGTAAATAACATCACATTTTTATGTGTTTTTTTGTTTTTCTTTGGATCCTGTGACACCATACTTGTTTGATTTACGGCGGACCCCTTTTATGTGAACAAGACTTTTCTTTTCAAACCTACACGCCCGTATGTGTAAGCAAATTAATTAACTTTGAAACCACGATACACAAATGTCTGTATTTATAACATTTAAATTCCAGTTTTTACAATTCTATCTAAACTCGCAGCTATTCTGGAACTGGTATAAAATTCTACACAAATTTTATCGAAATTTGTCGAGCCGTTTGAAAGTGAACATAAATAAAATTACATAAAAAAATAACATCTTTATAAAATAAAAACATCTCTATTTATTACAGCTCTATTAAAACTAAAGACATGACATGACTCTATTAAATCATAATGCAATTCAGTTAAATCGCAACCCACTTTCCCATTTTCCCCACACTAGTTTTACCTACAGTAGTTCCGGTCCTAGTCACAGACCCAATCAGTCCCTATTTCCTGGCCCTTTAGCCCACAAGTGGTTTGTTCGCGGCGGTTATTATTTTTGCCCAACTAATCGAAATCTAGCATGACCTACATCCTCAACACTTTACCGATAAATCTAAAATTAATTAACACGATTTCAGGACATAGACTAAGGAAATATAACTGCTGCAGTAGAACAACACTTGAAGGCTTAACGAATGCAATCACATCACTAGAAACTAAAAACAACTGATAAATTGGGAAGCAACTTGTTTTCCAAATATGATTTTCCCACATTTTTATACACTCACTTTATTTATTATTTTTGTCGTTCCGGTTGGTTTTTTAATCAGGATAGCTTCAATCCCGATGACAATGCAATTTACAACTATAAAAAAACTGGGCCGATTTTGATAATATTTGAATGGAGTTATATTCAATGGGTTTTTAAGATTTTTAAATGTATTCATTTGTATGAATGTTTGTATTATACAAAAACCCATAAACTTGATTAACCGCATCAGAAGTTTGAGTAGAATTAAACATCAGAACATATACATACATACAAGAATCCTGAAAAGATAAAATTTTGAAGCGAAAACTCAATAAAATAATATAAGATCTATTTGTTTTGGAGCTTTCCAATATTAAAACGGAAATAACAAGAACAGTCTGATCGAGAGGAAATTTAATAAAAGTATGAGAAATCCATAAAATAAACTCTCTGTAGAACTCCTACGAATGGGAACGTCATGTTGTTCACTTTTAAGAATACTGTGGAAAAAAGAGTCTTATTGCTCGCTTGCTTTCTTATTGCAAAATTTTCAAAAAAAACTTTATTTTTAATTATACATTACAAATAAAAAATAAAACGAATAGAAATGGAAAGATTACATAAATGTATTTTGTTTACTATGTGAGTACATATATATAATTCTACTCTTGTATACAGAAAATTTCTTTTACAGAAATTGTGTATTTAACAGACAGAAAAAACAAAGGTTTCCAAAAAATATTGGATATTTCTTTGTTATTTTATCACATCATTAAATAGTTATAGATAAAGGTATGGTAGTGGTGGTTAAAACATTATTTGCTAGTGAAAACCTCATAATACAAGGTTGTCATACTGTTATATCTAGGCTATATTGACATCGAACAGCAAACTACCAATTAAGAATTGATTAAGAATGCTGACGACCGAGACTTACGGGTGATTTAGTTTGTTTTGTAGGCTCCTCCCCTTCAATTGAATTATTTGGAGTATTCATTGGAAAATTATGAAGTTCTAATAATGTTACGCCCCTTAATTATTTTTGTTTGAGCAGTTGAGGAGAGTCTATAATGAGCTGTGTTCTTTCTTAATAATTGACTAACTATATAATATTATGCAATTAAGAAATAAGTTGATTTTTGTGGTATGTAATCTAATGAAAATCCTTGAACGATGTATGGTCGCATCACACATGGAAAGATTGTTACGGCTTGCACATAATTCCAGATAAGTTTAAAACCATCAAGCTAGGCTTTGTTGTTTGCAACGCTACCATTTTACCCGATGCGTTTCAATGATTCGAGGTGGGTTCCAGGGTTCAGTCGTTCAGTGCCAAACCAAACAAAGCTATCGTCAAGCAAACACTCTGACGACCTCCGTGGTCGAGTGGCGTACGCACCGGTTTCAAGCTCTGAGGTCCCGGATTCGATCCCCGGTCGGGTCAATGTAAAAATTCACATTTCTACATTTTCCCAGGTCTGGGTGTTTGTGGTACGTTCGTTGTATTTGAATTCCATAACACAAGTGCTTTAGCAACTTACTTTGGGTTTAGAACAATGTATGTGATGTTGTCCGGATTTATTTATTAAAAACAAGTGTGGTGCTTGCTTTGCTTTATCTCGTGGCCTTAAAATCCAAACACAGAAACTTTTTGTTTCCCTACCGACTTCCTCATAAACCCTCTCAACAGGTATCCTCTAATAACTACACAGTTTATCTGGTCCCCGTATATCATTTGCGAACAATAAATTTGTCGTTACAAAACATTAATTTTCTCATCTTAACACCCTACACTATGAAGGTCGGAGTAATTGAGGGTGGATGATAAATTGACTCTTGATTTTTTCACACCGTCTTATGTTCGGTATTTCGCGTTAAGCTTGAAATTCGATCAAGTTTTGCAGAAATATTTTTATTCGGAAGATAAACATGTTTAGGGATCATTTTAGAGGTTGAAGGTCTTCTTTTTGAATTTTAAAAATATTAAAACGACATAAATTACCCTACTTTGCATTGAAACCTTAAACTTCAAGGACAGGTCAAACAAATATTTACGATCTATATGCAAACAGTCCCAAAACAGTCTACAGATCCATAAGTAAGGAGGGAATGTTCATGTATGTACTTATGTCCCTGTAGACGGTTTCACATTTGCATCCAACGAACCTGATCTGTTTCTCTACAGAAGTCTTAGGAACGAGTAAACAAGCTTGCCCAAAGTGCTGCATCACAAATTGGCGAGCCAATCAAATTTATACTCGACTTGGAAGAATATTCTGTACTTTTCAAGTCAGACGTCGTCCATTCTATGACGTAAGATGCTATTTTTTCAACTATTTGCAAGTTTTGCAACTGACAACTGAATAGGAAGCCAATATTTTATTCATTTTTTTGCCTAATTTCATTGTGCTCCAGCCCTATCCTAATCCGAATCTAGACAATATTGTTTTTTTTTTGTATTCACAGTTATTTAAGCTGAGTTTCACTTGGTAAAAGTATTCAAAAAATTTCGTCCTAGGACTAGGCAATAAAAAAAATCTTCGAAAGCAAAATGCAGATATCACATTCTTAAATTAGTCACAAATACCAAATAGACAAAATAAAACGACATAAGATATTGCTTACTTATTGCTCTCATTAATCAGATAAAACAAATTTTAGTCCAACCTTTTTCCGTTCGTTCACCAATGAAAGAAGAAAGGTGGGACTGCATTAAAATGTTTCCCATTCCCTGGATGTCTTGAAACAGGGCCAGTCCTGTCACGATTGTGGAAGCGAGACGGCGCTCTACGCGTTGTAGAACCATCTCTCGTCTTCAATAGTAACAGATCTGTTTTAAAAGCCATCGGTAAGCACAGGTGTTCCAAGTCGAATACATTTCTGTTAATGGAAATAGTCGATACATCAATTTATTTACTCAAATAAAGAAGTGAGGGAAACGCAATCAATATGGCTTACCAATGGTAAATCAAAATAAGTCAATGTTGTAATTGACTCATTCTGCGCAATTTGGAAAAAAACTCTTTAGGTTGCTTTTTTGTTTTGGACTCAACATTACTCGAAAAGACATTTCAAACGAGTCGATAGTTTTTTGCGAAACTCCTATTGCCATCTTCCAGCTGCTTTTTTTTTCTTTTAGCTTTTTTTCTTGGTTTTATGTCAGTGGTATCTTAATATAATTAAGAAATTACACCTTTTCTAAGGTACTGGTAGTACCTTATAAAAGGTCACATTGGGATGGACCCTGAAACTAGTGCATTAAACGGCTAGTCTACCACGACATTTACAGGTAGTAATACAAATGTATGTTAACAAAACATTCTTACCACATGCAAAAAAATTACCACCGCCATAGGGTAAACACAAAACATCAAAAAACCTTTGAATTATAATTTGTTTTTTTCCCCAACGTCTAAACATTATTGTGTCTGAATATTTATTCCCCCAAGATTTAACACACACTTCTTATAATATATGGAGAATATATAATATATATCATATATCCAAAGCTTCAGTGAATTCGGCACACGTTACTGAATTAATGGAGTACGCCAGTCACATAATTCAATCAGTCGACACCCAATTTTGCTTTTGCTTACATGATGAAAAAAAACAGGTCAGGTGCGAGTCGTATTCGCAACATTTAGAGGTTCTTCACAACGAATATTTTGGGTGACATATAAGTTTGTAGGTACCTACAAGCAAATTCATTTGCCACCCTACAATAAATGTTGCTGTATGCCCACTGTTTAAACTCAAATTATTTTTAGTATTTGTTTGTATAGTGGTAGTGGGAACTGATCATCTGTGATTTTAGCTGTCTAGCTATTGAGATTCATGTCATATAGCTTGGTGATAAACAGGCGTAGAAATACCGGAGCCCCAGATATAAGGTTTCGTTTTTACTATTTGGGTAGACAGAACCCTAAAAAATAAATGTGTGAATGTGTTTATTACTGCTTGCGATCGCGAACGTTTATTTAGCCTGTATTTCTGATATTAAATTCTCGTTGATTTTGTTATGATGCTGTTTTATTGGTAGAGGGCGCTTTTCTGACACTATTGGATTTAAATATTTTGTCCTTTGTAATTCTTAATGCACAACGAAGTAAAAGTGTTTATTTGAATTAAGAACACGTAAATTTTGTTTGTAAATGTGTTAAGATGTATAAGTCAAATTAAAATTACAACTGGTTAATTAAATACTTGCCATATTTCCCAAAAAGATATTCAAACAACATTGAAAATGAGGAGTACACGATTAGAATTATTGTGAAGATTAGCTACGGTCGTAGGTTGTACGTAGCTACGAGTTGCTACGAACGTTGCTACGGGCGCAACGATTAAGGGATAATTCAGTTACTGTAGATGTGTCCTTGTTATAACGAGAAGGGAAATTGTGCCTTTACAAGATTTATGTTACATTTTGAAGTTAATACCTTACTGGTATACCAAACAACATGTTTCCACACATGAAAAACGTTACTATTCTTAAGGTATATAAAAAGACAATAGAATTATATTAGTTAAGACGTAAAAACCTTTTGTTTTTAGTGTAAGTTTCATGTTTAAATAAGTTATAATTAGTAGCCTATTTCTAATAAATTATTTTTGATTTTTTTAATTAAGAAGCATTTATGTTTTAACAGTTTTACTACATATATAAAATACCTGGGATCCATAGCTCTCTCTCCACATAGCCTACATAATGACTTAACTATTTGGGTAAACTATAATAAGTGCAGTTACCTCAGTTGAAGAGCTTAACGAGAATATTAATATTGGATCAAGTAGTAATGCTGAAACAGATCTTAATGTAAACTACTCCAGAGTAAGCTTTTAACTATTATATCAGGCTATTATTAAAGTCAACAAAATATTAACATGATTTAGAGAGCTGGTTCAAGGGGTTTCGAGTAATCTATATCTATACTAATATATAAAGCTGAAGAGTTTGTTTGTTTGTTTGAACGCGCTTATCTCAAGAACTACTGGTCCAGATTGAAAAAATATTTTTATGTTGAATAGACCATTCATTGAGGAAGGCTTTAGGCTATAAACCATCACGCTGTGACTAATAGGAGCGAAGATACAGTGAAAAATGTGAAAATACAGGGCAGGTATAAATCATAACTTTTATCTTCTACCCACGGGGATGAAGTCGCGGGCAACAACTAGTATTTTATGAAATTATTTTTTTCCCAGCTTTGGGATAACATTATTGCATACCATACTTAGTCCTATTAAGTCAAAGCTGTTGTAGTTGTAGTTTTAAAAAAACAAATAAGCTATAAAGGCTATTATAAATCCTGGCTTAATAGTTTTACTTAAGCATACAAAAGATACTAAAAAATAAAAGCTGAATCCAAAACAACAAAAAGAAAGTAATCTCAATAAGTATAATCCTGATATGGTGTCATAATTTAATGTAGTTAAGCGTTCCCTGTAGCCGGGAGTACGAGGTCTGGTTTCTGACAGGCCTGCGCCCCGCAGCGGTTGGGGCAACACTTTAGGGTGCGGGGGCAGTCCGAGTCACTCGTACACGTGTGGGTGCAGATCCACGGCCCACGGGGATACTCTGGACATAAACCGGGCTTTACTGGAAACAAAACAAGTGTCGAATTTCAAAAAAAGTATTTGACTGTGAATTTGAACTGGCTTTGACTGTTTTACCGAACTAACCTGTTTAAAAAAATGAGACAAATACAGTAAATGATGGTTTTAGTAGACAAAAGCACGTTCGCAAGGACTCTCTAAAATATAAAGTATGAATTTTCCTGTAAACTTCAGGTCTGACTGAAAATTTCTATGAAATACTAAAGAGCAGGAGTATTAGAAGGCTGTTTCAATGAAGTTTTAGAAAACAACAACAAAACAACAACCTCAAGTTAATTCAACCGTATCAATACAAATTGTTGATGGAAACTTCTCTCGTAATAGGAGAGTATAATAAATAAGAGTCTAGTCAACGACCAAAGTTCTGAGTGCTTATGTGTCATTCATACACACTTCCTCTCATGACGGGATCACTGATGCTGACCCAAGCGCATCTTACTGAATAAGTAATAAGGACCAAAATAGATTGACGGATTTTGGGGAAGCTATGAGAGGACACTGAATACTCGGTAACCTCCTTCGTTTTGAATCATTTATACAAGCGTAGAAGACCCGAGACAGTAAAACATGTTTGATTGTTTAGAATGATTTCAATCATGTATTTAAGTTTGAAGGTAGATTAATTTAAAAAAAATCTATTTTTTCGTGGTTCCTTTTGATGGACCTTCAAACAGGGCTCGAACATTAACAAACACGTAATCATAGTTCGTCTTCTAATAGTGTTAAAAATTTGGCAAAAATGTGACTTCTTCAAATTGTACAAAAAGTACCGAAGGTTGTTAAAGATCACTCTTTTCGCTCTGACCGCCCATCGTGAAATCCTCTATTCATGGGTTGAGCAAAAAAATATCTACCTATCTATCATTGCTAAATACTTACCCAGATCAACGAAATGCCGGTCCGTCATAGCATCAACGCACATGGCGCCGCCGCACGCGGTGGGGCAGCACAGCTGTTTCTCCGGGCATTCCGTGTTGGGCCCGCAAGCTGCATCGCACTGGTCTACAGGCAGGGTTGGGGGACAGGACCCGCCGTGCGATAGACCCAGGAGGGATAACACTGGAATACGAAATTGCAAATGTAAGGTTACTTGAGTAGCTGTGTTAAATGTATTTGTTGGGAGGTCTTTGTCTGTATTCCGATTACTCCTACACTAATAGGTATCATCATCATCATCATTATCAGCCCATATTCAAATCCACTGGGAGTCATAGACCTCCCTAATTACACGCCATCGATATCTATCTTCGGCTGCTTGTGCAGCTCGTGCCGGCCATCTTGCTCAGATTAAGAATGCCAATATGTTAAGTGTTTAAAGTATGAGTAAATTAAAAATATTGGCGTGTATAGAGTCTTGTGTGTAACTATAAATGCATACTAAAATAATTAAAATATATATAAATAGTTGCTGCAAAATCAAACTGCAATGATGAATGGTTACACCTACCACATCCTAGTATACCTATATTTCCATACATAGGTATACTAGGATCTGGTAGGTCTAACCAGGACTAATCATATTACAGCGTTAAACCTATAAAATACATAACTCTGCCATTATGTCGCAGGCAAGAAAACAGGAGAAGAGTAACCAAATAAACAATTTATAAGGGTCTAATGATCAGAATTTCATAACTTTTGATTTCAGGCTAAATTAAATATTCGGGCGGCAAAGTAGCACTGACTATAGCCTCTCAAAGAAGTAGTGTTGGCGTTGTGGGAGCAAGACGGCGCTCTACATTGTGCATAGCGCTATCTCGCTTCCACAGATCAATGCCTGTACTGTATACTGTGTATATAAAGGTGTACAATACAGGCACCCACTGTCTACAGAGATATAAAATATTAATATCATTGTTTGAAGCTTATTGAAATTCACAAAGGTATTGAAAACAATTGTCGTTGCAAAATATAGTAATTTTCATTTTCTGTTGAAATGTTATTGTTAGTAAAATAAAGTAGGGTATCGGTGACAACACACATATTCACACACTGAAGTAATTTCTTAAATACGCATTTAATTTTGTGATACGAAAACTTTACATATTAAATACTTATTCCAGTTGTTTTGACAGATGGCATGCCAATTAGGGCAGCGATTGGAGGAGCTGAAGATTATAGTTATTGGAGTGCTGTAGGAGAAGCCTATCATGTCCAGCACTGGACTGAAAGAAGTTGATGATGATAATGATAATGATGATGCCAATCCCCCTTGATTAAGAAATAGTTGTAATTACTTAAAATAAGTCATACTTTAACGCATTTTTTAATGAAGCTAAACTAAGTTCCGGATGTTTGTCTATGTATCATGCATTAGCTATAACCGTTTGTTTTTATGTTTTGTTAATTGTATTGGTATTTACTTTAAACTAAATCTTGACCAGTATTTGTACATTTATTTAACAACGATTGAATAAACCTTTCTCTAAATAAATAATAATGTATTTGCCTCACAAAACGTATTATAATAACACATTAGTATACATATGTTATTATTAAATGGCGTTCACTTTTGACAAAGACATGCAATCATAATGTATCACTCCAGTCACATATTCGATTAACAAATTATATCCGAAAAACAATAGAATGTCGCCAACACCACTGTCATATCACTCTAAATTTCAAATTTAACACTTTACGTGGTATCTAAGAAATAAACAGTAATAAACTTACTAATTAGTAAAATACAGTAAGACATTGTAACTACACGGTATCGCGGTTTGTAATTCTCTAGCTGTGATTATCGTTAGCAGACGAGGGGAGTATGTGACATACAGATTACAAGAATGAACAACGAAAATAAAAATGATGTAACGAAAAAACAACACTACTATACTAGTTATCATGATTTCATCCATTTTGATGTACCCTTTGAGATGTAAACGACACCTTAGTTAAAACATCGCAAAATAAAAGAAGTTTTTAGTTCAATATTTAAAAGCAGATGCACCTATCTATAATCTCTGCCAGGGCCTGAGATATGGCGAAGTATAATTGAACCATAATAACTAATAAAAAAAAATACCAATAGGCATAAGTCTAAATTAAAATAAGATAAAGGAAAAAAATCTGAAAGAGTTTTATTTCAAGCAAAATCAATGATTTATTATAAAAATATCAAAATGAAAAAGTTCACTTATTCGGGTGTCGGTTATAGCTGCAAAAACATTATTTTTCTAACTCAAAATTTAAGCTACCTCCGTAAAAAAGGTCATCAACATCGTCCAGAATGATCCAGACGTTTAAACGTGATGATTTAACAAACCCACACGTACTTTCGCATGTACAACATTTGTGCGATTTAATGGCCATTCTTAACGACTGTATTTCTCATTGTAAATGTCAAAGTGATAACTCAGATTCCGTCACGGAATAAAGTTGTTTATATACACGATAATATACTACATATGATACACGTATTATTATTGTACATTGCTCAAAATAAAGCAAATTATAAAAAGGAAAATTATTTTAGAGGAAAAGGATTTTTGACAGAATGACACAACTTACAACAATTTAAATATAATTATAAAACTTGTCACTACTTTTCAAGTGTTTTTCAAATCGAAATTTGAGTTAATATGTGTTTTTGATATTTTTGTTGCAACTACTAAAAATAACAAAAATAAAAAGATCGTGGTTAAGCAACGTTTTTTTTTTATTATAAGGTTATAATTTTAATGTGTGGCCATTTTTCTTTGTCCTCTTTCTACGGACTCTTCTAAGGCAAACTTAGCTTTCAATGTTTTTTCCTCATTCATTATATGGCCTTAGCAGTGACGACCTCGCAATATAATATATTAAACAAACTCTTAAATAATCTAAAACTAAAGTAATCTACCAATAACTTATGTGATATCGTATTCGGAAGATAATGGCGAGTTAGCATGCAACGGACTCCGCTGAGCGCGCACAAACTTGGAGAAATGAGACATGAGAACCAAACTTTAATAACTTGTGCGCCGAAATTTCATATCATACTACATGGTACTTCTACAAGTGATAACCAACCTTGTTCTCTAAAGATAGAGTTTAAATTCTCATGGCTAGGGTTTTGCTTGATTAAACTTAAGTCCTGTTCACATGGATAGTTGAATTCATAGTATTTCAGTTTCTTTAAGACGGATTCGCGTTGAGTTTATCTTGTATTGCCTCAGCTTTGGTTACATAATGTTTTGCGATGAGATTACATCCCTCCAGTTGAGGTTTAGCTCCATGTAGTTGGTAGTATTTTGAAAAGTTAACAGCTGATACTACTGGTGTTTCTTACCAGTTAACATTGTGTGAAGTTTTCTCTACTCTCTTCTTTCGTTAGATATACGAGTTCCATAGGACAGCCCCTGTATCCACGTGACATTTCTACAATCTTAATACTACTGACTCTCACCCTTGAGAACTATGAATATGATCTTTTTCTCTTTTTCTCGCTCGCCTGTTCTCCAATCGGACTCGGATTTTTTGAGACATGGCTCTTAGCTGTGAAGCGTGCTCTCTCGCTTGTGCAACTGCAACTGGGCCCCAATTCTACTATTTACAATGGCCTATGAATGAATGAAAAGTGGCTTAAAATGATTTTTTTTGTATTTTTTATGCAAAATAATTGGAAATTCAGTACGGGACGGTACTCTCAAGGTCAATACAATGAACTTCCAATTATTGTATTGAAAAATGCTTAAGAGAATAGGAATAATTTCAAATTTAATCCAATTGAAAATAGCAGAATCGGGGCCTTGTCTTTCTTTAAGACGTGGTGGTAAATCTTCGTATCAAAATTGTATAGAACGTGCTTTACAGTAGGTAAAGGTTATCACGAAACCCTTGATAGTACGCGATTCTTAGAATATTTGGACTCTTATCAATGTAAGGTCAATGCTGACTGATAGTTAATAGATTGTTAGTACACTTGAAATACTTTTCATTTATGGTTTATTCAGTTTAAACTAGATGGCGTTTGATGGAACACAATTGGTTATAATGACATGCATACTCTACATATTGAATAGTCGTGATCATTATATATTTTATCTAATTATCAAAATTATTATAAGCCGGTCCCTCATTAACGATACTGACGTGTTATGGCGTAAAAAGCCTGGACCCTTGCACAGCAGAAACAATCAAAGCCAGCTTGCTGAATATGATAAAAACTAAACGGGATTGTCCTTAGGTTTATTTTAATACAGAGTCCGAGAAGGGCTCGCTCTCAAGGAAATACAATATTAATTGTTTCTGTGTTTGAATACCTGTAATGTACTGAACCGTTGTGTTTTATTCAAAAGAATATTATTATTTGGCAAACAAACAATATAAATTGCCAGACCACTGCAGAACTTGAACCACATTTGGCAGAGTACCTAATTATAAACGGTTTGTAAAATCTTTTTCATAACTACTTTGATATTGTTTTAATCATTACTGAAATGTTTTGTAGAACTACAAGAGTGAACTTTCTTAATTTTAAGATTTGACTAACTGAGAAACCAGCCTAAAAAAACCTAGGGCCGATTTTTCAATCGCCAGATAACTTTTATTTGACGAATAAGTTTGACGTTTTGACAGATTTTATATAGAAAATATGTCAAACGGCCATATTTATTCCTCAGATAAAAGTTATCTGACGATTGAAAAATCGGACCCTAATGAATGATATCATTACCTTGCCAATTTTATATTTGCATCAAAGTATTGACAAGTACGTGGGTATTCGCTACATTTCTTAAACGTCTTTCAGATGTATTTGAAGCAAACCTACTTGGATGGAACAACTCATTCGAACTCATTTTAATGGAACTAATGATATTAATGTCTTAGTTTGACGCAGTATGAAACTGAAGTATTTCAGAAGCTTGAGTTGAAGCAGAGGAGTTCAATGACACCTGTGTTATTTGTATTTATGCTGTATAATATGACTCTGACATAAAATTGTGTAGTTGTATTTCGAGGACACAAAAGGTATTTGAGATATATTTCACACTGCTCAGAACCTGACAAACAAAATCACACAGGTCTCGAATGAATTTAATTTTGTATAAGTAATAATTAATATTAATTTACAACAATTACAAAATAGTGTTCCGGTCATCACCTTTATTTTTTTCTCTTGTTAAGCTTTGATTTCTTTTTTTTTTAATCCTTGTGTCACGGTGGTTGCACAAACATTGACGTCACATGCATAAAGACACCCAGACTCAGAAAAAGTATTCGTATCACACAAGTGCTTGTTCTACGCGGGGATCGAACCTACGACACGTCATGCTCTGTAGCTTTAGCAACGATTCGGCTATCGGCTACAATTCAACTGCTTCGATAAAACAAACAGACACACAGAAAAAAAAGAATAAAATAAAACAACACTTAATAAACATTTATATTAAAATAAAAATAATATACAAATAATACAAAACATAAATTTTAATTAATTATCAATAAATTTATCATCTTTTATGTTGGTGTTTGCTAAATACTGGTCAAGCCACGCGTCGATGACAGGCAGGTTCTCTGCCGACCACTTCGCCTCCTCTCTGATGTTCCTCATGGACTTTTCTATGATATGCTCTGCCGATCCGAACTCTCCTTGATGGGTCACGTAGAGGTGAGAGACCAGTTCAAGACCCTCGTCGGTGGTAAAACCAGAAGTCGCTGATGTGATAAGGTTGTCCCATAGGTTTGTTCTGCTTGAGTATCTGAAGAAAGAGAATACTTTAGACAAGGGAGAATGGACATCGTTGCAGTTAGTTTTTATATTGATGTCATAGATGCTTACTGCTTTTCTTATTAAGCCCATTTTTGTGCAAGTATGTGCAAAGTTTGAATAAATAAACTGCTCTACAGCAGAAAAACCAAATAAAAATATTATTTTAAAAATAAAAAAACAACCGACTTCAAATAAAAAAATTGCCGAGCAAAACTTCATGACGGAACCAAATTACAGCGATTTCACATTAAATGCAAATAATTAATCTACAAATCGGTTTACCCACTCGAGAAATCTGAGAGAACAAGTCTAAAAACAGACTTATTTCGTGAGGTCGGTTGCAAACCTACTCAGTCAAAATGATTTTACACCTTTCGTTTTGCTTGGAATTTAAAGACTAGGTTAGATTAGACTACCTATCTGTTCTGTCTGACCAGGTGTCTTCTTTATGGTATGGTAAGACAAGAGTTTTTCAAGTAGAATTACAAATCAGGTCACCGTGCTTTAGGTTTAAGAAAAAATAGCGGCGAGGCTAAGGCTAAGGCTCTTCATTATTCAGTTAAAAGTGTGATGAAACTTCAATAGAAAACTTACAGTTGAAATTGAATAGAAAATTCGTTAGTATGATCCTCAGAGACATTAGGCGACCTATTTCTACCTGTGCACTGCACTGGCAAAGCTCTTTGAGTGATGCAAACGCGATTATATTAAGGCTGCATCCACTGTGGGAGGTAAGGAGCTTGAAGCCTGTGTAAAATTCAAGTTATCTAATGGAAGAAATTTTATCCTCACACGAGTGCAAAACTAGGAAGAAGAAACTTACGTAACGGTGAATGGATGAAATGGAGCAATGTAGTTAATACTGACCTCTCTTTCAAAACTTCCCAATTATTGCTTAAAAAGTTGAACAGAGTAGTGTACCCTGACGAGGATCCTGTCAGCATACTGAATATTAAGAACATGTCAGTCTCCGAGAAGTTCCCGTTGCCCTCCAACATCGTGATGTTTAGCAGTTTGTTGACCTTGACTTCAGACTCGGGGCAGCCTGCCAAGGTCTTCAGGAGGTACGTCCTCTCGCTTTGCTTCCTCGATGAGGGGAAGTTGATGACCCTCTGGAGACCGAACTCCCATTCCTTCATTGTACCCCACTTGAATACTGGGCATATGTACTGGTTTGATAAGCTGTGAATGAAAAGGAAAAAAATGAAAACAACATGCTAAAATAATTTAATACAAGAAAGCCATCCTAGATCGGTTTCAATTAGGTTACTTAATAAAACTTACACTTTTCGATAGCCAAAGTCACTCTGGACAGCGCACTGAAGGGAGTACGCTTTTTAAAGCGACTTTGACCCTGACTGTTTCTGACTGGACTATGAAACTAAACCACAACCCTACAGCTTAAATAATTTATTCAATTTACTCACGGATTGCCTTCATCAGGGTTCTTAGCCTGCATCCACTTGTTAAACTGCTCCTGTGCCTCTCTGATGCAGGGCTTGTATCCGGCTTGACACAGGAATGTCTTCGTCAGAGACCTGAGGTTCTTGCGCCAAGTCTCCTCCTCCTCTTTCTCGTCTTTAGCTAACTCCTCGTATAACGGACTAAGAAGAATCCTGACGTAAGCCTAAAATTATATTTTCTGGTATAAAGGACTTTGGGATAAAAATTCGAAAGCTTCGTACTTATTTGCTTCAGCCTTGTATACATTATGCAATGCAATAAAGTGATTGATTGATTGATTGATTGATTTGTGTAAGCTGACAATTTTTATTGAGAATAAGAACAAGTACTGTATTTATTCATGGAAATGAAAGCATGAATCATATTCTATCAATAACTGTGACATTACCTGGAACTTTCCTTGGAGACATTGACAGATATGTCTGCCGATATGATCGATCATTGTGAATACTGGGTCCCAAACTAAGTGGTGCCTTTCATGCTTCAGGAATAAAGTCATGTTGAAAGCGGTAGCGAAGGACAGTTCCCCGGCATATGCTAGGTTCCATGCGTCATGCAGAAGCTTCGCTCTGGTTAGTTCTGGCATCTTCTGTCTGTTATTGCTTTGCAGGAATTTCGAGAGGAGATTCCAGTTGTCTTGGTCGTAATTTACGGGGTAAGGCGCTAAGAAAACAAAAAAGGCTGATTTAATAATTTAATTATGGTTGCACTTAGCAACAATGATAACTGATGAGTTACACAAAAAATATGCACAAGATTGTCTGAAAAATGAAGAATCGCTATTAATATTCAACATACCATTCTGTCACGACAGTTACTTGGAAATTCAAAGCGCATTTTAGGCTCTTCATTGAAGTAAGAGAATTGCAATTAAGCGGAGATCGTATCATAAGTCAAGATTACAATACAAAGATATGCTAATAATAAGCTTAGACATTTCTCTATTCTCTTTGTCAAAGAAACTGAACGAAATATAATATTGAAGTAGATACATTTCTGAAATGGTCTGTCGTTGCCAATTCTATTTTATAATAAAGGTACTTAGTCTCTATTAATTTTAATCGTACTTTTGTTTTAACTAATGATGCTATCGCAAAACAATTGTATTTATCCTATTTATACAGACTACTGCACAATTTTTTATCAAACAAGTCTCAGAACACTCACACATAATTGACCTTTTTTACAAACCAACGAAAATGAAATCGCTACATACACACAGACGTCAAACTTATAACATCCATATTTTTTCTACCAAGTGCTAGGGCATGCATGCATACAAGGCAAAGTGCGGCAACCAAGAAATTCATAGACGTTTATCGTTTGTTTTAATGTTTAATAACGGTAGTCACATCCAAGATTGCTTGAACAAACTTACCGATTTCTTCAGGGTTAACGACAATGAACTTGTCTTTCCCAGGCATGTCGGCAATCTTCAACTCCTTCCTGTCCTTCATCCAGGCAGCAGGGTTGGTATTCTTAAGGTCCAGCGAGTCCTCGTGGACGACGACCACAGGCGCCCACCACGACATCTTCGCGGCTTCCGGCACGTCGTGTGGCCGCTCACGGAGATACACTTTCTGTGTAATTTAAAGGTAAAGTAATAATAAGTTAGGGATCGGTCCAAAATTGGCTCTTGTTTTGATATCAGTATGCAAACAATTAATTTAATGTTGTCGTTCAAAAATCCTACAAGTTTACTGTGCCCCACGGAGACCATTATAGAAAAAAAAAACTTAAAATTTAACAACACACTATAGTTTTAAATTTAAAAAAGTAAATGATTAATTTTATAACGGACAAAAATTTGACAAAAACATTACCTATATTGTATGTCATTGCCATAGTACGAAACCCACGCAGTTACTTAATCCAAAGTATTACATGTCAATTTAGCTTTTATAATAAGTTATAAGTGAATAGCTCAGCGGTAATAATAAAAAAGTTGCTTAACAGAACAAAATACATTTCATACTCAAACCCATGTGTAGGAGTATATACCATGTTGCAATGACGTCAATACACGGATTTCTATAAGTCTGATTATGGTTTATGAGCACGACAAGGAAATGCAAAGCCATTCAGAGGTAAAACCATATTATTACACTCTAACAAAGTCATGAATTGAATCTTCTCATGCAATGCTACTTCAATTTAAAAGAAACGACTTAAATTTGTATTATTATTTTAGCCAAATTATAACTCATGAATATCAAAACTTAATTAAACGACAAGAAAAATGTGTCCTCTTAGTCTCATTTTCATGTTTCCGTATAAACCTGTTTATTACAAGTTCGAATGATTTAAATCTTATCGGCTTCAGTCTCAAATAAGCCAAGTAACGCCATCTGTTGAGGTGTGGTTGAATTACCAACTTAGATGTGAAAACGAAGGTTTGTGTCGAGGTTGACGGATACTACTTCATTTGTAGATTAGCTGCTACAATATGAACCATTTAACTTTGAGTCTAAAACTGTAGTGCTTTAAATTCAATAATCGAGTACCCTCAACGCCGCACTAACATTAAGAAATGTCACTGCATTTTAAATCTAAATCTATGGGGAGCAATGACTAATCTCTCGTATCTCAACTAGTTGTCGACAGTTTTGTTGCTGTCATACTATCAGATGACACCTTTGAATATTGTTAATTTCATTTTAAACCTAAAGCTGTGAAGCATAGAGTACATTTTTCTATACCCGTACCTGGCTAACAACAGCTGTGTTGCTATCATACTGCCTCACTACATTAACGAGTGGCAGTCTGTCCTTCTCGATCCAGCTCTTCGCAACAGTCTTGATCTCCACATCTTTTGGTATCTTACCGTCTTCTACTGCCGCTGTGTTCAGAGCGTCCCAGATATCATCGCCAGAGAATGTTTTGAATTTACTGTTGAAAACCAAATGTAGTCTATTCAAAAAGTTTTTTCTTTCATTTCAAGTTATTTCTTAAATTGAAATGATAACATAATTGTTCGATGATGTTCCAAACTTCAGAATAAGAAAAGATACAAAGAACTTATCATGAAACTCACACGTTGCTAAATAAACCCTTATGGTTAAAAAACCTTCAATTCTTTTATAAAATTGATCTATGCACATATGTTAGTTATTCTCATTTACTTTTAAGTATCAAAAAGTATTTATTTTACAGAAACATTTTCAAGACAATTTACCGCGAATCCAGGAACTTCCTCAATCCCTTCCTAAAGGTCTCCTCTCCCAGCGTGTAGTTGAACATGCGGAAGACCAGCTCGATCTTGGTGCAGGCCGTCTCTTGCTTCATGCCGGTGATGCGGGAGTGAGGGTAGCGCTTGCTGAACTCGTAGTACAGGGAGTACAGGACCGTGAGCGGCCATTTGCCTTCCATCTCAGAGCCGTTGTTGATCTGTAGGATTGGAGAAATGAGAACTTTAATTACGTATTTTGGGATGATTTTAATAACGGAACACATCTGTTCTTGAAAAACAAACATAATTATAATGAGTGATTTTAATTCGATTTTCAAAATATCTATATTGATTCCATATGATCTTTCGTTCTAAAACTTATAAAGAATATTGTACGTACCTTAAAGGCAGTAGCGGCAGCAATATATCCGACAAGAGCCTTATTGAGGTGCGCATCAGACCACCATGCTGGGGTAGTGAATGCTCCCAGCCATTGGTATGACAACTCCTGAGCTAGCTGGATGTAGCCACGGCTGCTTAGATCGCTCTCCCTGCATACAAGTTTTAATTATAACACTTTCGTAAACAACAATAACATTCAACCTATCCAAACAAACTTGATGATTCATTATTCGTTCGTCCTGGTCGACGGGTTGAGTTCTAAGAAACATAAAAATTAACCTACTCCTTTTTTGAAACCGATTTAAATTCCGAAAAATTGCGTACAAAGAGGATTAGCCACGTAAGATCTAAGATCTCTTTATAGTGGTCATTATGAATGCAAAGAAATCTTTTCGCAGAAAAACCGAAGAAACCGAATTACCTGAATACAATAAGTCCCCAGTTGTCAGCAGGCTTGACTCCCTGGTAATTGGGCAACGCGACGATATCTAACCTCCGCAAAGGCAGCGGCACCTTCCAGATGGCAGCCAACTCCTTGAACACCCGCGCGACCTTTTCGTCTATTCCTTCCAGAGCCTCGAGGTACTCAGGGCGACCCCAGACACGGAGCTCTGGGAAAATAAGGAAACAGATTTTTCTTGGACAAGGGGTCTATTACCAAATAACAATTTGGCCGTAATGTCCATCAGAGAGTAACTGGATAATGGTCCTCTTTCATTTCTAACATTTCTTTTCTTTTTTTTATAATCGACTCCAGCCCTAAAGTATTTATTCGACTTTCGGAGGCATCACAAACATTGAAGTCAAATTATACACTCAGTCACACATCTTGGTAATCCAAGATGTGTGACTTTTTCATTCTCAAAACATTTATACTTTACAAACACATTAAATCATTTACTAGTACTGACACTAACCAAGATCATTGCCAGAATCATCCTTGATGTGGGTGGAGTTGCCCAGCTGCTTCAGATCAGCTATGACCAGCCCAAGAGTGAACGTGGACATTGGTGGAGTCTTCTCGAAGTGGTCACAAACCGCATCAGGCTCATCAGGTCTATAAAGACATACAAAGTAAGTTAAGTAAGAGTAACTCGTAATAATGAATAAGATTGTGTGAGAAAGACAATCAGCATCGAAAGTCGGTAAACAATTTAAAGTTACGAATGAATTGATGATCGTCTAAAAACGTCTTCAATATTGGTGTTCACTAAGTTTTTACTTCAGTAGCTATTTTGTACATGTAATAGTGTTTATGGACATTTGCTGCTGACTGCTGTTTCCAATTGTCTATTTGTCTCTACTATCTACTATCTACTATTTGATAGTGAGAAAGACAACATGACAGGCAAGGACGCCATTTTCTTTCATACGACATTTAAAGCAGTATTGAATGCTTACATGTTCTCGGTCCTAGCGACGGGTACGTTGCTCAGAGCGACCATGTTCCTTGGCCTCACAACACTCAGCTCAAACGGTGTCTTGTACCCCGGCTCATCAAAGCACGGGAACATACGACGAGCATTGTTTGGTCGCAATTGAGTAGCGGCTACGATTCTAAAATAATAAAAGATATGAAACATATTGATGGTCTGACATGTTGCTAAAAGAATGAAAGCGCATGTGAGTTCTTGAAAATTAAACTGTGTCTAAACTTTTTGGCTCAGTTTAATAAAAATTGCAACGAACATAGATACCGAGACCTCATTTCTTCGTTTGTATTCGACGCAATCAAAGATTGATTTGATTTACTACTAATATTTAAATTACTGATCTTTTATTCAACAACACAAAATTTGTACAAACCTTTCCACTTCCTGGTCTGTCATATAGGTGGTTTTGAAGAAGGCTTCAGTGGACGATGTTTCCAGATTACCTTTGAAGCTGAACTTTATAACTCCAGTGGAACCCTTAGGAACTGTCCTCTCCAGGTAAAGGGTAGCTATTGGCTTTTTGGGATCCATTAGCAGTTTGTTGATTGTTATTCTTCTGGACTCCTTACTAAAATGAGAACGAAGGACAGGTTGAATAAAATTACGACAGAAACTTTGAAAGACTAGAAAGCAGTTCCTTTTTTCAAACTTACGTGTCATCAGGAAAATGAGCTCTAACTTCTGACTCTAAGATTTCAATTTCGTGTGCGCAGTGCACGTTGATCTCGTTTCCATCTTTCAGCCAGGTCACATTGATAGCCACGTGCCCTTTAAAGAGCCCGTCTTCGAGGTACGGCTCGAGGTCCAGGCGGTACCCGACCGGCTCTACCACCTTGTCGAGACGAGTCTCCATGGCTAGGCCGTGAGCATTGTTCAGGTCTATACTTCTTGCCTTGATTATGTGGATTGGGGCCTACGAAGGAATAAAAAAATATTAACGTCTTTACGGATTAAATGCAATATGATCCCTATGCTGAGTGATACACTCATATGAGAATATGTTTCTTTTTTTATTTCTATTGTCACTGAACCAATCAAACTAGATCAATCAAAAAGGTAGGCTAGAATACCACTTGTACTTTTTCGTTGCAAATTTTATTTCATTATTTACTCTGGACTAATTAAGGATACACACTCCAAGAGTTCATTCTAGACTGGAATTACCAATCAGTCAAGTTTAAGCGTTAAGTTGGCAGATTATATCGTCTTTATCACTCAATATTTAATGGACACGTACTCATAAATAACATTTTCTCAACAGTGACTCATCTACCACTCACCGCCGTCATACTCCGAATATCTTCATAATGTTTATATATCGGACACGTTAAAAATAAATATTTATTTATAGAATAAATACACGTCTTGTAATCCAAGGTAAGCCAAATATTATGGTCAAATTGATTTTGTTTATTGTTATAATATACATCGCTGTTACGTGATCGCGGCACGAGTCATATACATCTTTGGGATGTTAATATTGGTCTTGTGAAGAGATCCCTTCCTTCCCTTTTGGGATAAGACAAGCGTTATTATCATATCAATGTGCTTGATAGTATTATTACAAAAGCAGCACTGTTTTGCCATTAAGGCGGGATGAAAGATGCTCAGCGTGATGGCAAACGATGGCGTGAGATGGCAACCTACTGGGATAGTTAACGTAGATATGGCTTTTTTCTAGACTCTTATTTTCCTTTAGTAATAAAATTCTCATGTCACAATGCTACTTTTCAGCACCATAACGGACAGTATGCATATATGATTGTTTTCATAACCAAAAATTATCTAGCAAAAATATAAATGGTGAAACAATATTTGCCGTGACAGCTTATAGAGATTATATAACGAGGTTAGACGGGCAAAAAGAAAAGCATCTGAAAGAACCACTGGGTAATTTCAGGTTGTCATAATGATGTCACATACGTAGCTTAATATTTTTCGTCAGCACGTACGAAATATATTTTTAGTTTTCTATTTACAATATACCTGACCTTCTTATTATTAATGTTGTGTATCGGTCATCAGTAAATATCCTGTCAAACTTCTGCTTTATAGTTTTGGGAATTATGAAAACAATTGCAACCTGCAGAACTCGCTAATATGCAGCCAGGGTTGTCAACTTTGGAAAATAGAAAATATTATTTAATGTTGGTGCAATAATGTTGTTTATTATTCGAGAAAAAATACATAGTTCTGCTTTTCTTTTTATTTACGGAACAGGATGATCCACTAAAAATACATGTGTTATTTAAAAATAAAAGAAAAATAACGTAAAGGCAGGACTATATATTTTTTACAGTAACTTTCGTGATGGCTTATTCGATTTAGACCCAAACGGGTTCGTGATTTAAAAAAAAAAATTACAGATAATATTTCATCTGTTCCAAATGTTATTATACATAGAAAACTAAATAACAAGGTAACCTTATTATTATTAGAAAAGGTTACCTTATTATTTAGATTTCTATGGTTATTATATCACCTGAAAACCTTAAGTGCCAGCCCTAAATTCTCTTTAATCTTTCGTCCAAGGTGATCTTAGACCATTCATTTGATGTTAAACACAAACTGTTGTGGGCAGACATATTTTATTTACGTTTGGATATCGGCCAAAGCATATTGTTGAGTAACCGAGATAATGGCTAAGTTCACAGAAAAATGCTGGATGGAGTTTTTCAATTGTTTTCTTGCTACAGAACATTAAAAAACGTTTGCATTTAGGGAGGAAAAACATAGGCGAAAATCATTTTGATGCAATAGGGATGACTGGGTATAAAACGTATAATCTTTTCAGATGAGCAGTTAGATAATTGAAAACTATTAGACACATATTTTTATATTTTTGAACAACTAGGTATAGAAAAAGAACCCGATGTGGGGAAACACAATATTTTTAGTAAATCGAAAATCAAAACGGCTAAATACTCGTACAAAGACTCCAAATACCGCTTGCGATTTAAGGATCAAATACTTTTTTATTATCTGGATTTGTTTAAAGGACCTTTATCATAAGAGATTAAATACTCAAACTCTTCTCAAAACCAAAATTCACCAAACCTGCATCTAACTCCTCCTATTCCCAACATTTATCAGGCCTGATACCTCTGCCTACATTTCCTATTAACAAGCTTGATAATACTAACAGTCATCTAATTAACGTCCAGTTTGGTTCCGCACATGTTTGCTGCACTGAGAAGCGTTAATCAGGCCAAATTAATGAGCTATGGTCAATGTTTACTCGCCTCTGTAGTGACGTGAGATTGGAATGTTTCCACTGATAAATTATAGCTTGAGTCATATTATGTTTCACGGGGATATTAAAATATACATATGTTATGGCCTACAACTCCGAGAGTTTCTTCTTATCAACTGCCATAGTCTTATGGCAGTTGATAAGAAGAAACTGTGGTAGCCTAGTGGTAGGAGCGTAGGACTGCCAAATCAAAGGCCTCACGGCCTCATCCTGAGGATTGCAAAGGTTTTTTAATTGTTTAAGAAGGAAGCATCACAGCTTCCGTGATTCCGAAGATGCAAAAATATGGGTCGAGCCAATGATTTCACTCCTGTCGTGTCGTATTGCCGTCCCATCGAGCTATGAGAGTAAGGGAGCAGAGGATGCAGGTTAGGTAAATAGGTACGGTTACCAATTTTTGTTGCAGAAGCTCGGTGGATCATAGACAACACGCTCAACTCTACATCTACACTGCACTACACTTAGGACGTCATGCTTCAACAGCGGCAACGGTCTTACCTTAAGATAGTGATAGCATTCTAGTCCCTGACTGAAGTATAACTAAAATAAGATCGATTGGAGACGAAGTCTACGATATAAGGATTAGTTTTCGTTTATATTTGTAGTTAAATTTATACTAATTGCATCTTGTTATTGATATTCTACCTGTTGTTACTATTTATCGACTAAATAGGTCATAGTCACCTCATATTCACAAGCATTATGAAAAGTACAACTAAAAATCAATAATAATAAAAAACTGTTATATCGAATCTTCTTGCTATATACATTTTCTCGGCACAAGACTCTATAAACATTGAGCCTTTATTAGTGACTCTAAAACGCCTACGAGAGACTAGCTGGCCTATATAGTATACTACACATACTACGGCAATATATGTCAGTAAGATAGGATGGGTATAAAGGACGAGGCAGGATGTGACGTCACGAACCTTATCCGGTGGCAGAGAGTTCGCGAAGCGGAGACTCAGGCACACTATGATGAGGATGCGGCCGAACATTGCTGTCTTCGCCTAGATTTGTTTTTTTTTACCTGAAAAAGAACTGGAATTTAAATTTTTGAATAATGTTCTAAAATAAAAATCTTATAATAGGACAAATATATTAACAATGAGTATTTGTTTTCTGTAAGTAGATATGAAGTTAATAAATTGATTGTATTAACGCACTGCACAGTAGTAATATCGATAGTTATGAAACACAGTTGTGATCTTATAATTCTTTTTTAAATTCGGGAAGTAGTAAATATTTTAATTACAATTCTACATTGATCAACACATTTGAAACAGACAGTTATTTACTTTTTTATTGTGACTTCATGAGGTACAAAGATTCAGTTGTGGAAAAAAAACAAAAATTGCACAGTTTATTTAGGGTTGCATCATATCAGATTTGCAATCAAACCTTTCCTGAAGATACGAAAGATGAAACCACAAGTAGAGATTACTAGACTATCTATTTCTACAAAAAGAGGTTCTCGAACTATTATCCCGTGTGACCCAAGGACATACTGACACAATAACGACAAACACGGGCCAGCAATCACTAGAAGACATAACAATACAAATAGATAAAGGAGGTCACTATTTCATATAACCTTCTTTCCACAATCCAAAAAAAAATAACTGGCTGGTAGAAATCAACAACAACCACTTAAAAAAAGAAGAAAATTTTCAAGTATAAAAACAAAAGAGGTTCAGCTTACGTGTTCAGTTCGACTCGACGTGCAGATTGGAACTGGTGTGTCCCCAGCACTCTCCGTCCCCTTCAATTGATAGCAGGATATTCCTCATTTGCAATGACGACTCAACTGTTGTGAACCTCTTACATCTAATATTGCTAATGTTATTTACGCGTCACAATGTACCGACAATTTGTTTTCAATGCTCCTATCACGCATTATTCGTGGGTATGAGTTATGGTAAGAGTGCTGGAAGGACGTTCGAATGGAGCTATTAGGTTTTGCAACCAGGATCTTCTTAGAGAGTATAGAAATAGACTGAGTTTCCAATCAGGTACGAAATAACAATTAAGAATTACGAACACGTAATCAATCAGTTCGAGCTCACTCATTAATAACACACAAAACCATACAAAACACAATCAAACGCTAGTTACACTCGCGACCCGCGACATTACAAATATGCATAACAAAAGCAAATTCAAATTCAAGTATCTTTATTGCGAACTAATTGTCGGTGAACAAGTTTTGAAGGTTTCAACAGTCTAGCCATCACGGATGAGATTCAGCCTGGTGACAGTGGTGACGTAAGTACGGACAGACAGACAGACGAACAGACATCGTTGCCCCATTCAACAGAAGGCAGAAGACCAACCTTGGATGGATGTTATAACGTGTGTCATACGCAATAAACTTTACTGCAATCATTACGATTTCACGCATTATGCGTCCATTAAAATTAATAGTCATAAATAAATAGCCCGCAATTTGATGACCTCAGAAGTACACAACCAGAAATACCAATAATAACATAATGTAAGATAATGTCTTGTTCAGACCGAGTTAGTTATTCAAACAAGTTAGTTTCTGTATTGAGTACAAAGGCGTTCATTTATAATCCAAATAAATAAAAAACATCTCCCGCAGTTAGAGATTCTTATATCGCGGGAGGTTTCACAAACATTTAAGTGACATGCACAAAGACAACCAGACTCAGGACAATCATTCTTCGGTCACATAGTCGCTTCCCCTCCGCGGGGACCGAAACCATGAGTTCGCGCACAATGGGTTTGGTCTCATGACTTCAGCTACTCTCTTTTACGATCAGTCGAGTTGAAGATAGCAATATTATAGTGCGCACTGGAAATCTCCATAAATTAAGAACAATCTAGAGATTCAAAGTAAATGCCTCAGATCCAAAAACTTGAATGTTTCCGAAACCCTCTGCGACACAGGGATTAAATACCATAATGCGGGAGTCGTAAATAAATGTATGTTGGCTAATGACGTATTTTAATAGTAGTATAAAATTATGTATTTCTTATAAATTACGTCTTCGTAATTAAACAATAACAGAAACACTAATGTAATTATTTATGGGTTTTCCATGTAAATAAAAATAAATATAGAGAAATAATCCCACTTGACTTGACCACAACCGTACTATAAATAGATAGTACCTATTTATTCTACTAATTGTGGCCAAGGCCAAAGAATCTTGGAAGGCATCAGGGGAAGTCTTTGCTCAACAGTAGGACACAGTTCGATAGATAAAAATTCAAATCGTGACCAAAAAATATTCAGTATACATCTTATTACCTAGTTTTTAAAATATGCTTTTCAAACACTCACTCTGAAGCGAACTTAACGTAAATATACGTTATACTTAGATAAACAAAATAGGCACGAGAACTAAAACTTGTTCAACAAAATGTATCGAATCTCACACTTACCAAAAAATATTAAAAGGATAATGACACTCAATCACTCAATAGTCCTTTCCCCTCCAAAAATTAAACAATATAAAATCTTTAAGCCTTTGTTATGAATTAGACATTAATTAATTAAACAATACTAATTAAATATTTAAATTCCATAAGTTTTGTTTGGTTAAGTGATAATGGATGTTTAACATATCTCCTTTTGAAAGTATTGAGAGTAATCTGTATAAAACACAGGCCTAAGAAGTTTGTAATGTGAAATGTCCTAAACCTAAACTGATGTAAAAGAAATTATTTATATTAAGAGACTATGTATTTTGTTCTAAGGAGTTTTGGTGCCATTGTGTTCATCAAACTGTAGATTAGGTTATAAAGAAATTATAAATCTTCTTATGCCTGAGTTGTCTAGGTATACATTCGCTGTTCAAAATTTTTATTAAAGATAGCAAGTCTCGTTTATTTTACATTATTGTCACCTTCAATGATGAATTTTTTAAGCAAAATCAATTAATTAAACCCTTGTATCGCGGGCTTTTCACAAAAGCATAAATATACTCAGAATAAGCATTCATGTGTTACACAAATGTTTGTTCTTTCCCGATATGACATTAATACACTATATACCAAATTAACTAATCGATTTTTAATTAATGAAACAATTTAATGTCCCAACCGGAGTCCCCAATCATGAGCTGACGCGTTCATGGGGTTGCGAGTCGAAGTATGCCTGAGTAAACCGTTGCATCATTTAACAATGAATCATTCTTAAGAAAGTTACTATATAAATACTATTCCAGTCCAAACTAGAGCTATTTTCAGTCCACTAGACGTCCCCCACGATGACGTCAAGGAACAATAGGAACAGTGATTACCAAGTCACGGGGCCTTGGACTCCTTACCTTGACAAATTGATGGCAGATCATATTTATTATAACGTTTAGTCAGATGGACTGACCGTCAGAAACAAAAGGTGGTACAGGGTGAATGTCCTAAAACAAGTGGATAAAATGCAGCTGATAGCTTAGTGGTAGAGGGAACCTGGCCTGTGTCGCGGGTTCGATTCCCGCGTTGCACAATGATTTGTGTAATCCACGAATTCATGTCCTGAGTCTGGGTGTCTTTATTCCGCTAACGAAGTCGCGGTTACAACCAGTTACTCTTATTAATCGTAAAACTGTTACTAATATACGTATTTACTACAACTCCTACCTAACAAATACTGTAAATATCACATTCATTCAATTATATTTGAATGTATCTACTATTTATAAGCTACAGTTTATACCAATTCAAAATAGTCTAAATATGGTTATGCAACGGCCAAATTCAATCAACTCTTTCGTCGAATATGATCTCACATACGCTATTAATTATCCTTTTTAGTTATTATGATGGACGGGAGTAGAGCATATTATTAAACAATTAAGGAACTTCAACAAAGAAATACGAGGAAATACATACACATATAATAATAACGCAGTACATGTTCAATGTCAATTGTGTGGCGTACGGACACGCGAAAGTGATTGTCTGTTGTTTACTAGGTGTAATAAAAAAAGAACAACAATTTATTAAAAAATGATTATTTTTAAAGAGACTTATGAATAGCGAAACGATACAATTGCATGCGTATGTGGGATGTCACGTTCCCGCGACTGTTATTTCTTAAACAGGTGGCGATGGACCTTACCCTTAACAAATACTATGACATTTTTTTTATAAACGACCGTCGCGTCAAGGAATTTAATCCTCGTGTCGCGAGGGTTTCATAAATAATACAGTTACAGGTACAAAGAGACACGTTCTCAGGACAAGCAATTGAGGATCCCACAAATGCTTGTCCTACGCGGGGATTGAAACCGCGACACGACGCGCACAGTGGGTTTGGCGTGGTGACCACTTAGCTATCCGTGCAGACGTATGTATTGATACTGTAATTATGAGAAAATTATAGGTAATAAAGTTACTAATACCTACGCTAAATGTCGTGAAACATAATCATGAAACTCATTATCCATTTTGTTCATCAAATCTTTTGTCTTCATCTGCTTAAAAAACAATTAGCAATAATAATCATCATTAGTGCTAAATTAACAAATGAAAATACTATCAAAAAAAAAATCTAAAACTATTCTTTAAAAAAAATATTATTTAGAAATAACGACTGTCTCACTAAGGAACGTAATCCTTGGGCCGCGATAGTTATTCAAAGATTCAACTCTCACCCACATTCATTCGTGGATCACACAAACGCATGTCCTACTCGCGACGTCCAGATTTTGAGTGATGACCTAAACCACTCGGCTATCCGTGCAGTCAACAACGATCTTCGACTCGTTACACCGCTGCGTCAGCTCATGATTAAAAACTGCGGTTGGGTCCGAAACTAGTCTGGCAAAGTCGATAGTTTTGTTGCACCAGATTTAATGATTCTATCATGAACCTTTTTGATAAATAAATAAATAGTGAGTAAACCATTGCGTCATTTAACAATGATCATGCCTCATTCCTTTCCCCTTCAATGCCTTGCACCTTGAGGAAACCATTTGGAGAATATAATTAGTATGCTTTAGCTAGAGCGGATAAGGAACAAGGAAAGTACCAGTCTTCTTTTATTGTCCTATTGTTTAACCTTTCGATATGGTCACCTTCGATTACCAATTATAATCGTCTTGAAACGTTCGTTATTAAAGATATTACTTAATTAGTTATTAGAAAATTGTAATTAGTAAATCGTGCCGTATCGTGATAGCTTGACAGATATTTTTAGCAAAAATACGCTTAATATGCAAAATATAATAAAAATTAGCAACGGTTGCTACGGACAAGAAAACGTTGGGTGAAGTTTTTTGTTGCGAATTTGTTTTCTTCAGCCTAAATCTTTATTTACGCAAACCCGACTGGCCCTTGGATTTATTTATTAAGTCTTCGCACATATAATAAAATAATAATATCGTAAGCAATATAGAGGGAAATTGTTTATGAGACTAAAATGGATACCGATTAATAAATAAATCCACGTCACTTTCTATCCAGCCAGTAACACAATATTGATACCGTTTTGTTTTTTTTATTTTAAATTTGCAACTTGTTTTTTTTGTACTTAATTCTTGAAGAGGTGTGCCCCAAAAAGGTTCAACCAGTTTCACCCGTAAAAAAAAGTTATAAATATTGTGTAACCTTTTTTCAATTTAATATTACACCTTACAAAATGAAGGCTCGAAGGGAAATTGTAACTTTTTGCGATATCCCCCCCCGGTATCGTTTTTGTTGTATAATCAGATACAACTCGTTAAAATATTTTGTAGAACTTTATAATTACTTTTATTGGATAAAACTTCCTTCACGAATTTATTATTCAAAGTGTAACATAATTATCTTGCTCTATTTATTGAGATTGCTATAAAATGTTTATTTTCTTCTCTTCTTACCTTATGCCAAATAATATTTTTCATAATTCATGCGCTAGAAATAATTATGTAAATTATTTTTCCGTGTTTACCTATAAATAGAACGTTTTTGAAAAAGAAATAGTTCTTATACAGAATCAATACTTACTCCCAAACGCGACACACGTGGGAATAGAACCCAAGACCGCACGTACGAATTGAAAACACATTGCTATGCCATTGGGTTAATAGCTTTATAATTCCTATAGTTTTAAGTATACCTCTATTCAGCCTTGGAACTTGCTAATCTTCATAAAATAAACACAGGGGAAGGCCAAGGCGGCCATAGACTGGAAGCGGAACCATTACTCATAAATCCGAGAGTACGCAACAAGTTTGCTCTCACAAACGAATAAAAACTCGTCTGACCAACAGACGTCACTAATTGGATTTAGCCGAAAAGTATTCGTCATCGTTATACTTTCTCAGAAAGATAAGGAAAAGAAAAAAAGATTTATTACCGAGCCTTCAAACTTTATCTTTAATATCCAACGTCTAGCTATATTTATACAATTAAAAATTCTTTGAACTCTGTTCCCCCTGCAAAGTACATTCGTAACATCTTCGGCAGACAAAACTACAGTACAAGGTCACACGTTGCTACTTACTCTTACTATTCATTGCCCAGGTAAAAAGAACTCGCGCGTTAACAAAAGCAACTTTATAATGACACAGCTGTAGATTAAAACACAGGTGTGCGAGGGGTCGATGTTAAATGGTCTTTGAATACGTAAATTGCGCTCACGGTAGGACCGTGCATATCGCCATAGATTGGAGCCGCGCTCACAGCTCGTAGACGTTCGGTTTATTTGAATTTCGAATACTGTTTATTCCAATACTTTCAAATATTAAGTGTTAAATTATTTTTAATTTTATTTAATAAGTGGCCAGTGTGTTTTGGAATCATCGAAATTGGACTGTGACGGTAGGTTTTGTTGTTTTTTTTTTAATATTTTTAGCATTGTATTTAAATTAAGTCGTTAAAACAATTGCAGGCACAATTTAGGTGCTGTTTTTTCACCATTATTATAGGTAATAATAATACTTGTATTGATTATAGTTGTCCTCCTTATGGTGAATGAATCAGTTATTGTTTGATCACAAGACATAAGCCAGCCAGTGACTGTTATAACAAATAAATAAATAAATTCGCGTTAATAGAATAATTTAATATTGTTACTATATAGTACCGTAATGGTAGTGTACGGAATGTCAGTTGTTTATTGTAATTTTAAGTACGCGGACAAATATTCAAAAGTACCGGTAAAGGAAGGTATGTGAGTTATTGTGTCGTCGATAGTGAAAGTGTGGTTACTGTACTAAAACAAAGTTATCGGTTATATTTGAAATAAAGGTTAGTGCAAGTCGTTTTAAAATACGGTCAAAATAAATAAACTTTAAACAATTGAGATTTAGGTGTCAATGAATTGTGAAATCTTTAATTCTGTTACAAGCCTTTTACCGTACTTAATTTTTAATTGTTTTTTAGGAAATCGTGTTAAGCCTGAGTTGAGTAAATTGTGTTTTTAATATTAATGTATCATCTAATAGAATGAATGCGCGGATAGCATTTTAGTGATCCACAAATGTTTGTTCTGGGTTTTGGTGCCTTTGTGTATGTGTCAAAGTGTCAATGTTTAAACGAATTCGATTTGTTCAAATTTGGAATACCAGTAGAAAACATGATGCTTTTAAAACATTTGAAAGTTATGAGTTCTAAAATGTTTTTGATCCACTTTCGACGCCATTTGCTTATTTTATCTTCTACCCTATATTTTCTTCATATTATGTAGTAAGTACGTAAAATTGTGCATTGATAACATCGCAGGGTTATTTTATTATTTGTCTGCGAGTGTAAACAAAATACCTTGGGGTAGATTACAAAAGGACAGGCTGATCATTCATAATTTTTGTATTCTTCGGTACGGTTTTTTACCATACTGCAGACTAGTGCAGACCTACTACTTACCTACTTTTTGGTCATAGAAGTGAGACGATACAACTGTTACATCTTTGGAGATTTTATTTCAAGCTTTGAGTTGTCAACATTGTTGTTGATTACTTTAATTACCATAATATTATAAAAAGTAACAAGAGGCAAGACAGCTAGGCAGCTCCGAGCGTAAGACTCTGCCATTACATGCGGATTGATGGATTTTTGTGCCGGTTCTTCTTCTTAGGAATGATATTTTAGAACCTCGAACTAGAGTCATTATAGGTATCGTTTTGAAAGTGCATGAATGGACCTACTACAATTAAACACTTCTTGATTTGGCCACAATGGCAATAATATTAGTTAGTGGACTAAATACAACATTCAGATTTCTGAAGAGACTGAAGAAATCTTCATTTAGATAAAAAAAGTGAGAGAGAAACAGTCCTACTGACTGGTTAATAACATTTCGGGATAACATACTGTATTTAAAAAATACAATAGAAAAAATATGTTGCAAGATAATCTTGATACTCCAAAAAGATCTCGCATGATTAAACCTGTTAACATAAAATGAATATTAATAATAATTATATTAACAAACCCAAAGATAATGTAGTATCAATTGCGTGTATTACAACGCTGTTATCATTAAATCTAATTATAATGTAGTTTAAGCGAAAAAAATACAAAATCAAAATTCCAATCATGCACTCTTGTCGTTACAGTTCTTCAAAATGGACGGTTTTCATACAAATGAAAACCGTCCATTTTGAAGAACTGCACTCTGTAACTATGTGTACACAATCGTCTTTAAAAACAAAGCGGTATGTTTGACATTGTGCATGTGGTTTCAGTGTAAGTGAACTAGTGGGACACCGCCCATCTGAATAAATAAATAAAACCTCTTTTTATGTAAACTATAAACCGTTGTCTCTTTGCGTATTCAAGCGTGCAATTTTAAATTGTTTTTTCGTGTCTGTTAGGTAATGCTATTTGTTGTTTAGATGAGTTAATGTATATGTTTAATATTATAAAAATGAATCCCTATTTCCCTTGGTCACGGCATCACGCGTGAGCGGCTGGACCGATTTCGGTAATTCTTTTTTTGTTGTATTGATTATTGTCTAGAGAAGGTCGTGTTATGAATGAAAAAAAAATAAAAACTGCGGGGAAAAAAAATATAATTTACTACAATTTTAAGTAATCAGTAATAAGTTGATATTGTCCTTGTTTAAATAAAAAAAAACCTAAAAATGAATTAATCCATAAAATATTTAATTTCAAGATACCATAAAATTTCAGTCATGTCTTTTTTTATACGAAGCAGTTCACATGTTGTCGATCTTATTTCAAAAAATATAAATTAAGACTTAACCTTCTTACATTACAAGTCACACATTTCTTCTTTTTCACTGATTATTATTTAAACATTAACTTCTAGATCATGTTTCATCCGTATTATAAGAAACATTCCACCTTCTCACGAATAACTCTCATTATTTAACGGTTCCGTACATATTAATCTTTATTTAGGTTTTACATTTATTAATAACAAGTGGTTGTTGGACTCAATTAGACATTCATTTCAACAATTCGTTAACACATCATCATCTCTAAATTTAGAAGAGTTAGATAAATTTATATAACAATAGAATTATAATTAGGTATAATTAGTGTATTATTACATTAGTGTAATAAGGATAATTATTATTTTCATTAGTCAATTACTTAATTATATATTTCGTTCGTCTGTATGAGTTTAGTATAGGACCGTAGAAATTGGCACGAGAAAGGGGAGGCCTATGCCCAGCAGTGGGAGGATTAAAGCTATGGATGATGATGATATTTCGTTCCATAATGCAGGCTTAGGTGGTAAACATTTGAAGAAAGAAACAATAGTGGACCCTTTCGGACACAGGAAAAGGAATTAGTATCAAGTTGGAATAAAAAACAAAACACTATTATATTTCTGCTCTAAATACTACAACTAGGTACCTTTTACGCAACTTAGATCATGAGGCCCTGAAGTTATCACTTAGATGTGGATTTGTTTGATGAATACCAACCGTAGAATATACTTAAATGTACATGGACATGACAGGTCTAAGTTGTCCGGTAAAACAGTCAGTCGGCGCTCTGGCTAACTTCAGAGGCAACGTTAAAAAAGCAAATGTAAATGAGGTGATTAATAGAAATGAGATATAATTTCCATACATTTGAGTGGACGTTAAGGATTGTAGAAATGTCATTTGGGTTGTATTCAAAATTGTTTGTGAAATATTTCTGGTTCTTCAACGGGTAAAATCATCCCAGCCCTTTTAATGCCCTACTGGACCCTTTCGCTCGGAATTGCTAAAATGCATCTGTACAAGTGTTTCAATGATAAAAATAAACAGTACTAGTAAACAAGAACTTACGTCAAAGAGAAAAAATGCTACAGGTATATTTTAAGATACATAAGTAAATAAGTAAATTAATAATAGAGGAAAATGTATCATCAACATTGTTACGGGCACCACATGTTATAGACAATAGGCCACAGTCGTGATTATAGTATCCATGCTACTCGTACGCTCACCTACAAAAGTCAATAAACAGATCAGGTTTGCAAAGTGCCAGTAATTTTCAGTAAATATAGAAAATTCAAGCGTGCGTTTTTAATTTTTCATTTTAAGGTGGCTTATTTACTTGGTTTTTTTATGCATATAAGCAAATAATAGGTACAGGTGTGAAATAATTCAAACCTTGAATAGGACCCGAACCTGGCTAAACGCGCCAATGGCGAATAATAGAGAATAGTACTATAATAGCTTTACAAACTTAGATTTCGCTCAGAAACGCAGAAACTCAGAACTCAGAAACGCAGTTCTCTGAGAAAATCAGACTTTGTTTCTTCTATAGTGACAAGTTTTATGGCGGACGTAACTTCATTGTATTATTTGTGTTTAATTGCAAATATTATCAGATTCGCAACACTTTCTACGTATTAAAAAAATAAAAATCTTCTTAATCAATTTTATTGTTGACCGTACCTATGTAGGTAATATTAACCAATACGTCCTCGTTGATTTCTTTATAAGATTTATGTTCAATTTCCTTCGCAAACGTTATGCAAATATCGTGTTTTTATTTGAACATCCTATAACAATTTAATCACCTTCAATTTCGTGTTCGGTGTTCAGTTACTGCGAAAATAAATGGCTCCGATATTGGACTGATGATTGTAAAGTGACGTCACTTGTCGTTAAATAATGTTATTTCCATACATTGAAAAGTTCACTCATGCCTATAATGTCACATTGTCTATAAACTGTTAGATTTTTATAAACTCAATTGACTAAGAAGTGATGGGCAACATGTTTTCAATCGAAACTACAGAGGTTCCTATATTTTTCCTATTGAAATTCGAAATTAACATGTGTTGCTTGTTATAATATTTTTGTACATTGTATGACTTAATAAAAGTGTCTTAGAACTGAACGAGTACAGGACTGATTAAGTTGTCACTGACAGCATTTTTTGTGGCGTTAAAACACAACGTTTTTCATTAATAATTAATAATGCATGACACCTAATTATTCTTTTAATAAGAACTACTCCTAAAAGTTATTTCTTGTATCACGGGTGTATTTTTTATTATCTTCACCTTTAATAGTAGTCGCAGCTCCTTGCCTCCAAGGACTTCACTAAGAAGCTGGACTAAGTAGGAATAATGTGTAAGTGCATACTGCATCCCGGTTATATCTGAAAGGGAAATGAATAACAGTGGGAGTCAAGGTGATGTCACTACTTTAGCAATTGTAATCGTTAGCTAACATCAAACGTGCGATTTTGCAACCCACTAGACTTTGTGAGGAAAGGGTGGGCAGGGACCGAAAATAAATTTAATTAATTTAGTATTCTTTAAAATTATAAGAACATATAAGTGGAGTTGTTCTAAACGTTAGCAGTTTAAAATATTTACAATTTAAGTGGCAATATTTTTATTTTAGCTAGCCCATGCTCCAAGTAACATTTATGATATTATTAAAGACGTTACAGAAAACCAGATCACAGTTGAGTGACAAAAAAATTATTAACAAAAGTAAAATTTATTAAATTTTGTCACCCATCAACGAATTTATGACGGTGACAATTGTGACTGTTTATTCTTACTTTATTTTTTTTATAGCGGCAGTAGAAAATACACATACAACTTAAAAAAATCAATTATTTTAAAAGAACAGGCAGCAGAGCCTCGGTAACTTGGTTCTGTTTTTACCCTTCGGTAACAGTAGGCTAAAAAATGCCGTGTGCATAATATCTGGCTAAGTTCATAATATACGTTCATTATATTTGTCCGAGTAGCGAGTTAATTTATCTTTGTGGATTACAGTTTTACGATGTTAGATTACCTAGACGTAAAATAGGTCATTTTGCTGATCTAATTGATGTGTCACATCATATCCATTAGATCACCGAGAGGAATGCGCCATGCAGATTATCAGTTATCAGTATGAAACACTATTTCTTAAACACTTCACAGCTTAACTCTAGGTTTTTCTGGATTGTCCTGTACTTAGCTAACTTGCATCTATAGTTCTGGGAGGTAAACAATTTGATTTATGGCTTTGTAGTGTTAAAAGAATTTTGAAAATCGATACAGTAAATACAGATATTATTCTTATTCTAGGTGTCTTTCTACATGTGACTTGAATGTTTGAGAAACCCTTGATCGCAGGGGTTTCTCAAACATTCAAGTCAAGTCATTCAGTAAATTCCTTTATTAAATAAAAACTTCATCAAATTACCCGCGTATACGCTTACAATCCCTCCAAAAAGTATTATTTTCTAATAAGTACAGAAAATATAATGAAAATGAATAATAATACCTAATTTATTCATAACTAAGTAAATTTTTCAATGCGATGCGGCGTTATCGGCGTGCCCGCATACGCATTGGACACGGAATACCGATACACCATTGGACATAGTCCCTGTATCGACATATCGACGTTTCTGCGTATATCGTAACAATGCGATGCGAGAAAAATGCAATGGCAGAAAATCTGCTAATATACGATTAAAATTTTCCACGTTCCGTTTTTAAATTTCACTCGTTTTCATTGATCACGTTTCGCGCACTGCAATGGCGGAATACATTTCGTAGTTTAAATTTTAAATCGTGCGTTCGATTTTGTTTCTTTTTCTGAGCATTTATCGTGCTTATCTCTTTTTTTTAGGATTAAATGACTTTCTTGTATCATTTTATAATCTGCTTGTATAGTAGAGAATATAAGGCTTTAGAGGATAGCTATTGTAATTTTAGATAAGTGGTTTATCTACAGGTGCATTTATTATACCAAGCAAAACTGCGATAAGCTAATTTAATAGTCTTGTCAAAAAAATATTCGTTTCTTTCGTTATAAATTCATGCTGAAGTACGGCAAATCTACTTTTTAAATTTAATTTTGCTACTAGTAAATATAAAAACCTTCTATAAACCGTAAAGTGCTATTTCTCAACATAATAGCTACAGATTAATGTTTACAACTTCAAACAGCGCATAATTTCCAACTTTACTTTCAGTTAAATATTTTTATTCACTAACGTTGTACAGTCAGTCTAACATAACCAATCACTTTGCCAAACAGTACCTTATTTTTGAAAGGCTAAGGTTGATTTTTCGTCAACCATGGTTATTATTTCTGCGGTCGAACGTACAAGAACTTGACCTTCCAACGGATTTCTATTTACTGTAGATGGTGAAGCAAAATGGTAATGCATTGCAAAATGGACCATAACCAATGGAAATTAAATGCATTTTGTTATTGTGTTGATTTCAAAAACAAACGATGTCACGCTATGCAAAATGTATTGATTTTTTTCTAATACAACGTATTTAGTCATTTATTATCAGCTGAACATTCTAAAATTGTGCGTCAAAATAAAACTAAAAAAAAATTGCCAGCGTGATATTCTTGTATAAGGAATATAGCTTAACATCTAAGCAAGGATCAATTAAAAAAAAACACCTTTTAATAAGCACCAATAAAAACTGTACTTCTTATCCACTAATATGTAGGTACTAAAGACCACTAAGTACTTGTGAACGCGCTATTCTTCCTCCTTGTTACTGTTAAACGAATTAAGGTCTAATCGGTGACAATAAAGCATTTCCCATAATTTGTTTTACTGACCTTACTAAAGTCAGTCAGTAAGGTCACCTTAGGGACTATTAAGAACCTACCTACAGTGGGTATAATGAAGGTTTAAAAGAGATTTTCTTGTGTTATCTTACTCTCACGACTAAAATTTTAAATACGAGCTGTCTACTTCCACCAGTGGACGTAGACAAGGTCTTATTGATTGATTGAATTAGCTGTATAATACATACGCTAAGGACACAATTTAAATTCTTAAAAAAAAACTTTGAATATCATCACATTATAATCCTTGTAAAATTATCTTTTAAAAAAAAGTAGACAATTGACGTAAGCTGGTTGAATTTGTTCCTTGAGTTTGCTTTTTTTATATTTTCATAAAATTGCATTGTTAACTTTTGGTATTGGATGTATTCTCCAAATCACAAACGCATAAACGACTTTGACAGTGGCAGCTGTCAAAGTGACGTTTAAGTAGCGATGGTAAACAAAAGATGGCGAGCGGCTTTGAGTAATAATCGGACAGACAGACAAAAAAACAGTCATGTTATCTGTCAATTTCAGTATAATTCGTTCAGCTTGCCAAGGTTTCGCGACTGAAAGAGATTTAACATGAAGGCTATGTTTTCAAATATAAAGATTCGGTAGAAACAAATGCAATATTGTATTATACAGAATGTAGACGTTAAGTATTTAATTTTGCCATAATTATTATATTAAACATCAATCAATTATTTAGGTTAATAGAGTTTGCTGCCTAGTTATTCCTGGGGTTAATTTCAGTTTTACTAGCTTCAGCTAAATACCATATTTGACATGAGACCTTTGACACCCAGAACTCATTTTTCAAGGTTTTGTAGAGTCTTGTTTAGTTTTAATTTGTCATCGAAATTCTAGTCAAAAACCGGTCGAAACTACTACTAAAACTATTTCGTTCGATCTTTCATTCCATAGCCAGTGTTATCTTTCATATTTAACCAATAGATGAAGCTAAAAATTAGAATACTGCAAGTCATGTTACCGTAATTTATTTTGTTTTCATTAATTCGATAACTACTACATACATCACAACTTATCAATGAATATTGAGCCAGAAGTGATATGTTTAGGTATTTGTTATGAGATAATAGATATCACATTACTACATGCCAAATTGTTTTAGTTTGTATGGCGTTAGAGATAAAAATTTTAAGTACACATGCAATCATGGCCAGATTTAACTCATGTTTTAAACTATGTCCAAAAGGTAGTATGCTAGTAAAAAAACAACTCCTGAATTAAGGAAAGTAATCGTTGTGTCGGGAGGGATTTCACACCCGTTCAAGTCACAAGCACAAAGACACCCAGACTCAAGACAAGCATTCGCGGATCACACAAACACTATTCATACGCGGGGATCGAACCCTCAACACGTCTCTCTCAGTGGGTTTGGCATTGTAGACTATGAGTTTAATACATATGGCATAGACCATTTTCAATGTTCCTAATAATACTTTTGTAACAGACTTACCTTATTCATGTTACCTATAACCTGAGTAGACAACTAGATATTATATAACTTCATACTGGCGCCTAATAATTATATAGTATGCAACGCGACATACCTCATTGCATTGGTCGGCTGAATTACCCATGGGTCTTCAACTTCTAAGAAACCATTTGATTTGTAATTGAACGATATAAGTACCAATGGTTCACTTAATAGGGATGATGACAATTTTTTTGCAGTGTCCGTCTTGTAGTTTTTTGTATAATAATGGATACGTACTTTTTAATTTATCCCGCAAACATAAATTGTCCAAATAACAGTGAATGATGTCTCATACTTTTCAATTATCTAACTGAGGGACTAATGAGATTTTTTCTTTTTATACCCAATCATCCCTATTAAGTAACCTTAAATAAAAAAACTTAATTTAAACTCTACGCAAGGAACAACATAACCAACCTTTTTTGTTCAGTTTTTTTTTCTTAAAGGCTATAAACTGAGACATATTAACGACTCCAACAATAAACCACGAGCATTCAGTGTTACCACAGTAAATAATTACACGCTGCCGCTACCGCACAAAATGCGTTTGTAATTGGCATTGCAACGTTTACTGTAATGACTGCTAGGTAATAATAGGCCGGTGTCGTCAGTGACAATGATGACAATGCGTGAATATATAGCAAGACGATATTATGATACGGTTGTAGGAAGGAAGTTTAGTACTCGCTATTGCCCGCGACTCCGTCCGCGTGGATTTCAGTTTACAGCGCACGGTGGTTCCCGTTACCTTGTGATTATTTATTGAAAAAATGGAATGTCCTGGATTCATTTATTTTAAATCAAATCAGTGCTCATGGGTAATCTGACCTATCGCAGCACTGAAAACTCATTAAGAACTAGGTAACTACATAAATTGAGTTTTTTTAACGTAGAGAAATTTTCTAAAATTTTGACATTAATTTTTGATGAAAACCTAGATATTTTCAAATTGTTTTGTCAATTTTTCAAGTCAATTGTGTTTTACGGATTAACAAGCCTCGGACTGCAGTAATAAATCAAAGTTGATTAGGTATTACATGTAGTTATGACTACAACGTAACGATGTGGTAAGTAACCACAAGAAGAATTTTTATCTTAACAATGGTTCCGTAAGGAAACATAATAATATGGATTCCCAACCACATTATTACCAATTACCGTACATTTCCTCAAAGATCAACTTATGAGAGGTCACAGGCTTTGTACCCTTTCCAGTTATATGGCATTCGTACACAAGTTAAAGTATCCATTTAAACCGCAAGTCGTATCAACAGATCAAGAGATTAATCGTTCTTCTATCCCTCGCTTGAAAACCGCCAGCTGAAAGCAGAATAGTACGTAGATATATGTCATGTTTGAAGCATAGGTATGAAGCATCTGATCTTCCGCGTGTCATGGCGCATGCGTGAATATTTCCCTCCCTCGAGCCGCCATCTCGAACGAGTCGGGCGCTGTACGCTCCGCCTTGCACACGTCTTATCGGCAAAATGAAATCGCCGATTCGTTTCCGATCCGTCCGTTGATCGATCAATCGTTGGTCATGGTTGCTTTTGATAGCAAAACTCTTTAAATAAATGAGATTTTAAGAACATTCTAAAGTGTTTTAGATTATGTGTCTTTTGGATGTGGTTGATTAGAATTTGAAGGTGGGTATCTAGTTTCGGAAGAAAAGTTTCTTAAAACTTAGTATCTAGTAAGATGTAGAAATATAGAAAATAAATACACTTCCAGGCGTTACAGCAACAGCAAAGAACTACGCAAAAAATAACTTATCGAATCCAACATAGCAAATTGCCAATAGCCAACATTGGAGCCAACATAGCCAACACAGATCAAATATAACGAATGTTTGTATAAGAAGTCTTCTGCGTTCACTGTTATCGTAGTTAACACGTGCGTATTGTAGCACTCGTGCTGGCCGCGGTGCGTCAGGATCGCGCCATGAAGGCCACTCACTTGTTGCTGACTGTTACGACAGCTGATTCATGTCAAACTTCTGAAAGAACTGGCGGACTACCATCTCTTCACAAAGTAAGCCTTGAGCAGTTGTTGAAGCGAGAAAGCGCTATACACGCTGAAGAGCGCTGTCTCATCTCTCTTCCGCTACTGTATCCTTCTTACTTTAAAAAGAGGTAGTAGAGTATCTGAGAGCATGGTCGATTTTTCTATGAATAGTTTTCGTAATCGACACGGAAAAAAGTTAGAAATTATAGGTCGAAAAGAAAGAAGTTGTTTACTTATAATGACTGTTTAGGTATTTGAACCTAAAACCCTTAGAGTTATGTAAAAAGAAAGTCCCATGATAATGACCACGAAAAATTGCGACTTGTTGCGTCACAAGCCCACATTTCCAACCTTCATGAATCGATAATATTATTAAATGATGTACGGTTTACTCACGCGTATTTATCGACTAGTTTCGGACCCAACCGGAGTCCTTGATCATGAGCAAACGATCGCGAGTCACCGCGTCTGCTCATGATTAAGTATTTATTTAATAATGAATCATTCTCACGATAGTTACTATCAAAATCCATAATATTGCTGTATAATTATTTCTGAATAAAAAGATGGTCCTTTTTAAAATACGAATGACTCAATAACACCCAACACGAATTCCCATTTCAAATAAGGAAGTATAATCACAGATAAATTTCTCAGAAAATTTTACATACTCACTTGTGAATCGAAGAGGTAAAAACCCATATTTAAACGTTACGGATAATATTATATACAAAAACTAGAAATTCAATGCCATACGTCTTTACCCGACGACCGTTCATTTTGAACCCTTGTAACTGACGTTTGGCATCCATATTAATATGTTCTTACTATTAAAAGCACTAAGAATAAATCGGAATGTTCTGCAATAACTAAACATAACTGTAAAAATAAGACAATAATATATTGGTCATTATAGTCGCTTACAATAGAATACATTTTGTTATTTGACCATAAAAAACGGTCAAGTACGGGTTGGAAACATAACACTGTGGGTTACGTACAAATAGGCCACAGATAAGGAAGTCAGTTGGGTGTCAAATTTATGACCAAAACAGCGTTACTTAACCTCAAATTTTGCACTAAGTATGTATTGGTATATAGCGGCTACAGAAATACACCATCTGTAACCTAAGGATGTACAGTCAGACTCTGTAATTGGGTTTTATTTTTTGCCTAATGGACCCTAAAAATACCGTACATGGAAACAGTAAATTCTAGTACTTAGTGTATTGCCATCACATGCTACTTAAACCCAGCAGGTTAGATCGTAAAGAATTATTATTCAATTAGAACCTTTATAAACATGTCATAATAAATTGAACAAAAACAATAAACTATAAACTAGGCACCTATATCAAAATAGTCACGCTATATTTTCGTACTAAAAGTAGACACTATTAATTAATACTAATGTAATAAAAATGTAAATTAACACTAACATTAGTGCTAAAGAGTATTCTAGCCTCTAAATAGGTGAAGGTCGATGTATAATTTAAATAAAAGCATTGTTAGATCAACTGAAAGCAAAAAGCTTTTTCTATACAGACATCGTAAGCTTCAGTACAGAACGACTACGCATAATAGTACAGTAAACAGTAAACCACATGTTTATTTAACCTAGAAACCTACACTACCTAATTAGGTCCCCTTAACACTGTTTTAATAGTAGGTTTTATTGTTTCAGAATGAATTAGCAACATGACCCTCTCAACCAGCCGGCAGCAGTTCCTGGCTTACGAGTCTCAAACACCAGAAGCCATTCAATATGGCAGAAAAGGAGGAATATTTGTGTCCTATTGCGTCTGCGTCACTTTAGTACTGTTTTGTATTATAATTGGAGTGATTGTGGGCGTTATTGTTCATTTCCTCACTTACATAAAGGTAAGTCTAAAATAGCATAATGTTTAAAAGCTAACACAAAAAAACGAAGTCTGTTATCTAATCTGGTGCGTACCAATTCCAAGAGACGATGTCCGATTTCAAGTTCAATTGATATCTTGTATAAATATTCGTTATCAATTTTAATTAAAAAGCTACCGTATTTATTATGTTTATATAACTAACTTTAATTCCGTAGTTACGCGCTGCTTTTTGCCTTTTACGAATAGAAGTGCTATTAACGTCACAAGCCTAACAACATTGTCCGGAGCAAACGTGACTTGTGCCGGCTATATCTTGCTCAGAAAAAGCTAAAACGTCAAAATGACAATCGATCTTTGAGCGGCCGCGCGAGTGCATATAAAATTGAATATTTTTTTTGATATTAGTTTTACTATAGTGTAATTATGCGGGTCGTGTATTGAATAACCGAAAGTTGTATTTAATTACTACTGCATTCTATAACCTGTGATATTTTTTGTTATCGCCTAAAAATGTTTTTGAGTATATTTATCGTTTTAATTATATTTAACGGAGTTACTATTAATGGAAATGCAATTGTAAGTATTAGATGTGTGTAAAACTGATTAATAAAACACGTTGTGTCCATATTTTATACACATTTGTCTGAATAAATTGTTAAATACCAAAGAAACGTTAATCAAGTATGATCGTTCGTTTTTCTATTGCATTCGTTATAAATTTAAAAAACTACATTAAATTAAGGGTGTTGTTGATGTCCTATTCAGTTGCATTTAAAAAAACATCCATTGAATTAATTTGTTAAGGAAAATTGTGTTATTTATAGGAACCAATATTTGTAGTGACGATTTAAGATAATCAATACAATTATATTAATTATATAATTTCCTAAAGCAACTAGCAAATATGATGTGCTCTAACTAGTCACTAAAATAAAGTCCATCATTTTCAAGTTAATTATTAAATTTGTTATTAATACCTAAAATAATGATAGTCAATATTGTGTCTTATTAAAAAAAAGCGAGGTATGAGTAGTTACATAGATATTCTCTGGCCAAACAATATTAAAAAAAAAGATAACACATTGAGACTGGTTAAAAAAATATTTTGTCAGTGTCATGGTTTATATTTCGGTACTACTGCCCTCAGAACAGAGGCCTATCATGTGGTACTATTTTATATTGTAACTAAATACCAAATTTTATATTCCTCTATGCCAGATTAATTTAATTCACATAATAATCATTCAGAAAATTCATATGTTATTAAGTATTTTTTAATGCTATGCTAATATCTAGCTTATTCCTGAATTAAATAAAGGTCAGTCATTGGTTTTTCTGGAATTATCTGGAGTGTAATACATGGAGACTATTCTACCTCCATAGACCAATGCACTAGACAGGTAGCATCCTGTAGTAATACACAGTTCATGTGCAATAGGTCTTTTGATTTATTTAATTTACCTATTATTTTTTAACTTAAATCATTAATACTCATAATTATAAACAATATGGGTTTTTGTTTGTCAGACGTTATCACATCTACTTTAATTATATAAATATGGGAATTTCCCTGTTCTAATAATAATAAGTAGGCATACCTGCGTTAGATAATTTAATAATTAATTCCTTCTCTGCTTCTAGACAGCTGCAATATGATAATATAATGGGCATATTTAAAAACTTTGCCGTCCTTCCAACAGACACTAGTTAAACAATAGCAATGTTCATATGTATGACTCACGGGGCAAAGAAATGGTTAATGTCAACAGATCTTAATTTTATAAATAAAGGCTAAGTTAATTCTATTTGTTCCAGCTTTCACAACAACCAGTAGACTTTTGGGATGAAATGGAACCATTTGGTCAGTCAGCGTCTCCATCACCAGACCTCAGACTACCAACTCAAGTAGTGCCAAGCTTCTACAGACTGAAACTCAAAGCTGACTTAGACAACTCAACATACTCTGGCGACGTATTCATAACGATACAGGCGAGCAGAAGTGTGAAAGAGATTATTTTACATTCTAAGAATCTTACAATAAGCAGTGCCAAGCTTACGGAGCAAATATATGAGAAAGTTGAAACTGTACATGGGAAAGTCAAACGTGATGTGAGTGAAGCTACTACGGCTCCACCAGAAAATGTAACGACAACTGAAGTCCCTACTACGGTAGAGGTTGACCAGAATGCAACAGTAGCTAATGTTACCGAGTCTATAGCAGCTGTCTCCAATGATACAGTTTTAAGAACAGTGACCACAGCTGTACCTGAGCCCGTTGATACTGAGATCACCCGCAGTGCTGTACGGAGTATTAAAATAGTATCAATTGTAGAAGGGACTGGAGACAGGCTGCTTCTGCTGCTGGAGACGGGGCTGAAGGCTGATGTGGACTATATACTACAGCTCTCCTTTGATGGATTCATCTCTAACTCTCTTACTGGATTTTATAAGAGTACTTACATTAATGATAAGCATGAAGTCAAGTGAGTATTGTGATGTCTTATATTTTTTTTTGGCGACGGGCATATTGCTGTACCTAAGGTCGTGAGTTCGATTCTCACCCAGGACAAATGTTTGTGTGATAAGCACAATCATTTTTTCCGTACCTGGGTGTAATATAATATGCATGTGCTTAGAAATATACATATAAGAATGTGTTCATCTTTTGTCTAGTTTTCATAATAGAAGCTTAGCTTGGTTTGAGACTAGATAGCGTTGTTCAATATTATAATTAAAAAAATGAATAGCTTCTACGTAAATTATGTAATTATGATGATTTCAACAAAATGATCAGCAACTTTTGTAACAATATAAACTCTAAACCCAGAGTTACTTATCAGTATCTTTGAAGAATGCCTAAACCACCGATTTGTTTGTTTACGCCAGTTATCTATTAAATAATCTGGACCAAAATCATGCGGTTCTCTCGTGTCGACTCATTGTTATTACTATACCGTAAGTAATTTGTTTTAAACATTACAAAATAGTTATAACAAACAAAGTTATGCTTCATATTCTTAACTAAAATAAATGGCGTCATTTCGATAAATGCTCAGTTAATTAATAATTTATTTTTATGATTTCACGAAGACGTGAACATTTTTTAGATTGAGTCATTCTTAATAATAATAATACTTCAGCTTCTAGACTTCAGCGACTAGACAGATAGTGATTTTAATAAACACTCATAAAACGGGTATAGTTACTTACTTTTCGTCAAATAAAAAAAATTGTAAATAAACTAGAAAATAATTCTAAATGATATAAATAACTCGATTAAAAACAAAAATAGCCTCAATATTCACCGACATACTTGACCTGAGACCTTACTTAGCTAATCGTTTCGATAAGCAAGTCCAAGAACATCGAACTAAGATTGATACTCAGTCGAAAAAGACAGACCCCTATTTTTTAAAAGGAAAGATACCCAAATATTCTTAAAGGACCTTTGATTTTCTACACTTCCAGTTACAGGCTTGCTACAGTTTCTCCTGCTATTACACCCTTGTGGTTTAACAAGATGACAGAATCTTTAGATAACCGCACTTAAAACTCTTAAGTCCGGATTTTTGCCGTCAAAAAATGATGTAACAACACCGATCATAGCTGTCTCGCTTCCACAACGGCATCAGTCCAGCTGTCCCTTTTAGTCAGGCGTGCCTTGTGTTTTAATATCTCAAAGACATCTAAGATCCAAACCTAAAAACCAACGTTTTAAAACTCCATTCAAATTTTATCAAAATCGGTCCAGTCGTTTTAATAGTTATAAATTGCATCGTCATCAGATTTGAAACCACCATGAAAATATCAGCCTGCTAGCTTATCGGGCAGTGCCTCAAAACTGCGTTGCAAAAACCCAATTGGGACGACAAACAAACAAGAAGGGTATTTATAAAAACGTGGGAAAAAATCAAATCATCGAATTATTTATCTTTCAGAAACCTTGGAGTCACACAATTCGAGCCAACATCAGCTAGGTCTGCATTCCCTTGCTTCGATGAACCCGCGTTCAAGGCCAAATTCGAAATCAGCATCGCTCATCCAGAGAACATCACTGCGCTGTCTAACATGAAGGTTGTGACTCAGGAACCTATGTGAGTACTATCAACTAGTTTCATTCTGTTCTAGGTCGCCTTATGTATGTATTATGATGTAACCTTTGCTGAGATTACATGTCACATGTGTTTCAAACGATGGAAAAAAATCAGAGCAGGATGCGGATATAATGCGTATGATGAATTACTCTGCATTTCCACGGACCAACTAAAGGCGGAATACGATGCACGGCGGTTCAGGTTTAGTTAGTAAGAGTCCGAAACTAGCCTCTTCATTCCCCAAGGAGGTGAATGTCCATGAGGATTCTCACGAATAACCAAAATAAGAGATAATTGGCTATAGTTTTCTGATTGAGTGCAAATGCGATGATCATAAAGGAATTTAATTCCTGCATCGCGGGGGCTTTACAAACATTCATGTCACGTGCACTAAATACCCAGACTCCGAACGAACAAGCGACATGACAAGAATTTCGACCATTCCGTCCTATGTCCAAAATTGTTACCACCCAAGATTTTTCCCTATTCATTCATACAAAATTGCATTATCGAAGCAGAAAAGAATCCTCGAAAAAACAATAAACAAAGTAACGGTTCTCATTATCTATTACTATCCAATTTTTTATTTGGTTGATGTACAACCTGGTGTCAGAGTTGAATCCGCCTGAAGGCCCCTGGCGAAGCCGATCGCCTAATTGAACCTCGAAACCGGCCAGCTGACTAAGAAACGCAATGAAATCAATTCGCTACGTATCCACGTATAAATTATTTGTTAATTATTACACAGATAACGGTATACTCTGAAAGCAGGCAATCGAGTTTTTAATTATTTTGTAATTTTGCGCACGTTCTAAACGAGAATGTAATATGGAAGTAAGTATTTCTGTTTGGGAATACTGAACAAGTCTGGGTTAGGGACGGAAATTCTGAATAAATTTTAAGTAACTTTTCTTCAGTGATATGCGCACGTCACTCGAATCAGAATTTATCAGTAATTCAGCGAACTAAATTAATTTATGAAACGCATTAACGATAACATATTTGTCTACCGACAAAAAAGGGAGGAGGTTTGAATTCGTCTGTTTTTTTTATGTGACTGGGTTCAGAAAAAATACTAATACTACTATTTTAGACATTCACCACCATCCTTCACCAGACTGATCAATGTTCATATATTCTGATGTCATTTTTGTTCGCAGCCCCGAGCAGCCCGGCTGGCAGTGGACCCACTTCGACAGATCAGTTCGTATGTCAACCTACCTCGTCGCATTCGTCCTATCTGACTTCAAATCCTTAGACACCAACTACACGAGCAAAGACAACAAGACCATTCCCATCAAGATCTGGACGCGTCCCGAACTGGTGGCTAAAGCCAAGTACGCCGCGTCCATAACGCCAAAACTCCTTGCGTACTATGAAGAAGTGTTCGGAGTACCATATGCCTTGGATAAGATGGACCTGATCGCGATACCTGACTTCTCAAGTGGAGCTATGGAGAACTGGGGTCTTGTGACATTTAGGTGAGTTTTACTCATATCAAACCTCTTCTAACATTGTTATATTATATTATTAAATGAACGTTGGACTCGCAATCCCGCCGCGTCAGCCCATGATTAAGGATTTTTTTTTTATTATTTATTTATCGTTCCATTTAATATTAAAAATGCAAGTTATGTACATACTTAGAATCAGGGTTTAAAATCCTTCACTTTGATACCCCACTTAATATGCCTGGTAGATTTATTTTTATTTCCTCACATTATGGCTACAAACAGCCGCTATATTGTTTTTTTTTTTTATATTTCACCTACCTAAGAACACTCGGGCTAATAAGACAAATCTAACGATACCTCAAATGTGAAAATCCATTCAACGTTTCTAGAGATACAAGGTAATAAAGAATATTACATACATACAAGATACGCGCTAAACACATAACCCTCCTGGCAGTCGGGTAAAAAGCATACTAATTTACTATAAGTAGGTAGATACATTCCACAGACACTGAGTTCATGATGAAGGGCTCCGATTGAACTGAAAATGTAAAAAAATCCCGAAAAAGACGTTGTTTCTCTAATATTTTTCAAAAATATTATGGATAATTATAATAGTATGATCATAGTCACATTATTTTAACGATCCATAAAGGGAAGTATTAACATAATCTATAGCGCAAAACATTACGTAAATATTGAAGGACATAATTAGCACATTTATGGCCTATTGACTTTGTATTGTTTAGCGGGCTTCGTCGTAGTTATGTTAAATGCGATGACGTATGTCCACATGTGACATAGCAACTAGGATTGCTATGATAAGAAAGATCTATGCCGACCGTTGGTGCCGGCATCCAAATGTATGAACTTCTAGAAGCGTTTGACCGTCGTCCTAAGCGTCATACTAAAATGCTTTTTCAATCTTTGCCAGTGCAAACGGTCAATGTACTTTAAAACCAGACTAAATTTGCGAAAAAGCAAATTGGATTAAATTTCGAGATATTATAGTACCTATCATGAGTATCATGACTGATCAGATCCATATTCTTATTCGATTTTGAAAACACCTCCTTTACTTGTTATGATTCCCTTTCCGAAATTACATCATTTTTTCATTTCGTTCAATTGTGGCTCTTGACGTCATTTTGGCTGTTGACTATCTAATACCAATTGTGTTTGGTGGTAGAACTATCGTTAGTTCAGAGTAAATTAAACCAAACTAGGCTTATCAGAGAAGATTGTAGGCCGTAAATGTAACACAGATAAAACTATTTTTAAATGTGATCTAAATAGGTGAAGTAATACCGCTTGTTTTTATGTACTTTCCGGAAAACGGTTAATATCTGGATATGTTTATTTTATCTCGTTGAATTAAATGGTTCTATCTCTTTTTTATTAACTTTTGTATTGCATCTTACGGTTAAAAATAAGCACCAAAAATGTAATAGCGAAAAATATCCATAAGACTGCCAAAACGACTATAGTTTCAATTTCCTTTGAGCCTATAAAAAAGACTACCGAGGGTTGTAGCTCAACTTAGGTTAAGGCTATGTTCAGCAGTAGAAAGCAATAGGTGCACTACTAGACTGAACTTTCAAATTATAATAAAGCACTTGGCGAGAATCTATCATACATGTCTTGTACCCAGATAATATAAAACTGAACTGGAACTTAGTCCTACAGAGCATAATTAATGAAGGAGAAAATAGTAAAAATATTCTTCAAAATCTGTTTAATGTTACATTTACCTTTATCTTACCTACCTTGGCCTCCAGAGAAACAACCCTCCTGTTTGATGAAGCGGAGAGCGTGCCCAGAGACAAGCAGAACGTGGCCATAGACATAGCGCACGAGCTCGCTCACCAGTGGTTCGGTAACCTGGTCACCATGAAGTGGTGGACCGACCTCTGGCTTAACGAGGGATTCGCGACCTATATCGAGTATGTGGGGGTTGATCATGTAAGTATACCTGGTACAACACGTTTGCAAACATATTTAGGTAAAATCCTCGTCGTCATTTGAATAAACCTTCTGTACTTAGAAATTAATAACTTTCTTTGAGAACACAATTTTGAAAAAAGATTTTCCCTTTAATGATATTTAGGGTTGGCTTCGTTAATATGATGTGTGACCAATTTGTTGGACGGAAACCCTCTTAGGGTCCAACATATTCGCGTCAATTCGCTCCTACTCGCACTTCACTAGTTTTTTACATAAAAATGCTCCAAAATTTCGAATCATGATGGAATCACAATTTCAATTCTTGTATGTCATCTGCAATACTCTTTTGTACTAACACTTATGCATTAAATTATACCTAAGATAAACTTAAAGATCCTTCAGCAAAATTGAAAGTTTCTACAGAACATTTTAAACCTTACCTCCTTTAAAATACGTCTTAAAATAACTTTTAACAATCTATCTTCAGGTGGAACCCGAATGGAAGATGTTCGAATCCTTCTCCCGAGACAAAATGGACCTCCTTCGTTCAGACGCCTTGAAGAACACATCTCCCGTGTCTCGTATAGTTAACGATGCTTCGGAAATATCGCAGAAGTTTGATGAGATATCGTACACAAAGGGGGCCAATCTCATACGTATGCTGAACCACACGATATCTGAGGACTTGTTCCATAAAGGATTGGTGGTTTATTTGAATGATTGGTAAGTATTCGTTTATTATTATTTTTATGTAGATAACAGGCGTCTTTGCCCCTTTTTCCCAAAGTCCAAGTCTAGAATGTTGCAGTTGTATAAGTTAGATGTCGCTCATAGCCGTGTAGTGTGGTATCTTGCTTCCGCAATTGCAAGTATGATATTAAGAAGTCTCCGTATAAGTCGGAAATATTTAATGGGCGTGACTAGTGATATAGTTTATCGATACATTTATACAGATATAGCCCGATCTGCACTTCACTTCTTTAATATAAAAGTAGTCCAAATTTTCTCTTACGAAAAATCAGATTGTGGATGAAATAAGTCTAAGTTAAGCAAATTCTATCCAGTTTGTAATTTGGATGGGTTGAAGTTAATATTTTCAGAAAAGCACTAGTATTCCATTATTACACTATTTTCCATAATTTCCAAGAGTGATTACGATATTTATCATTGTAGGAAGTTTGCAAACGCCGAAGAGAATGACCTATGGTCAGCGATGGCTAAGGCCACAATATCGGAGCCTACCCTAAAGGACCTCAATGTGGTGGACTTCATGAACTCCTGGACCAAGCAGGCTGGTTACCCCGTAGTCAAGGTTAATAGGAACTACGCGACTGGGAAAATTGAGTTTGAACAGGTAAGGATTGTTTATCGTAATGTCGAAATGTCATCAACAGGGAGTCCTTTGCCTAGCAGAACATCAGCCCAGGGATAGGCATATTGAATATTTAAATAGACAGTTTTTAAACAACATATTTTTTATTACCAGCTGTTGTCAGCGGCTCCGCCCGTTACTAATTAAAAATGGGACAAAATCCTCCCCTGTCCTATGCGTTAATACAGGCATACAACTACCTGAGTACCGAATTTCGTTCAAATCCATAAATCCATCTGTAAAAGTAACAAACATTCCTCCACATTGCCAAACTTTTTATAATAGGAAAAGTAGGAAGTTATCTTCTATCTACTCATTCTGTATATATCTTCTATATTTGTATTACTATTAGTTTACCATTTCCCATCTCGCAAAATTTCCATTTTATCAATTAAATTCACTCAATTCGTCCGCAGCGCCTATTCTCCTCAGCCAAAGAGCCCTACCCGAAGATGGTGGAGCAGCTGTGGCACATCCCCATCAGCTACGCCGTGGTGGAGGCCCCCCCTCACACCTGGAGCAGCCAGCCCAGGACCTGGCTCAAGGGACGGTTCAGCATTGTGGACGACCAGATCAATGACACTCAGGCGCTATATGTCAATGTTGATGCTATTGGTGAGTACTATGTTTGTCATTGTCACGATGTTGGCACCATCAGTAAAAAACCCTTGGTGTTCATGCTGTATGTTCATGGCACCTTACAGATTGACACTAGACACAAAATAACGTACTGGTTCTACGGAAAGCAAGCTGAAAACTGATATAATAGAAGCTTTTTAAATTTTCGGAGTCCGTAAATCGACATTTGTTCATATTTTTGGTGCATTTTGTTGCCGATCGTTCATTCTTAGTCGAGTTAATATGTTGAGCTAAGTTGGGGAAACGTCTGAGATTTAATAGTGCGCCAAAGTCAGTCATATAAAAGTACTACGTAAGCTATCGTAACAATCAGAGTAATCCAAACAAAGAGAACAAAATACCGAACAATTTTGAAATAACAATTTTTATTTCTCCACAGGATACTACAGAGTTAACTACGACAAGAAGAACTGGGAACTTCTCAGCGAGGTCTTAAAAGCCGGTCAAATACAGTCACCTATAACCAAAGCACAGTTAATCGACGACGCGTTTAACCTCGCCAAAGTCTCTCAGTTAAACTACAGTTATGCGTTAGGTTTAACCACCTACGTGATAAATGGTGAAGATTCTAAGTTAGTCTGGGACTTACTGCTCAATAATATGGCCTTCTTGAGGTATAATTTGAGATCTACGTCCGGATATGTTTATTTCCAGGTAATTTTGTGTGTGTTTTTTAAGTGAAATTGTAGGTGGCGCCAGTGTTTTAGACAGCGCCATCTAGACGTTTTTTTTAAGTTACATTCCCCATTTTGTCGCTTGGTTTAAAAACAAACGTTTTATTTTAAAACTTGATTTATCCCTTGGACTTACCTTAACTGATTAAATTTTCTGAATATAATCTCTGTAGTTATACATTATGAATTTTTGAAACATAATTTTATTAATGGAGTCCGACGGTTTCTACATATTCTTTAGTAACTTAAGAACTTAACTACACACAACAACAAAAAATGTTTCAATCTATCCCCTATTTCGCCAGCTTTAATGGACAAAATAAATGTAGACTGCAACATACTAAAGATCCTAATTTTCAAAAATCTCCAAAAAATCTAATTTTCTTTCCTTACAGGACTACATGAGAATAATCCTAGCTACGCAGTTAGAACGCGTGAACTACGGCCTCCGCAAGCCGAAGGACGACAACGAAGCCTTCCTCATCGAGAACCTCGTCATGTGGGAGTGCTACGTGGAGTCCCCGCGATGCCTCGCCTGGGCCCGGGAACAGTTCGACAGCTGGATGAAGCAGGACGACCTTACTAATAACCCGTAAGTATATTTACTGACTAGACGGGTAGTTGAAAGGTTGAGGACACCACGCCAAACCCACTTTGACTGCCCGATTAAAGTCCTTAGTGCGCGAGTCGTTTTTTCTAAAAAACTTTGCGTGACGTGTAGCAGCGTGTAGGACAAGCATTTGTGTGATCCACGAATACTTGTACTGAGTCGAGGTGTTTTTAAGCATGAATGTGATTTGAATGTTTGTGAAATCTCCCGCGACATAAGGATTAAATTCGTCAGTGTGGGAGTCGCACGTTTTTATATACTTACGAAATTTATGAAACTGTACTAATTGAAATAAGAAGATATCCGCAGAAGTACACTCGCGTTTTGAAAGGGCCTTTGAGGACATTTTTGAGATGTAACCGTCTTAGCTATTGTAAAGATTTTCATCCCAATTACATAAAATGTCTCTTGTACATTCAATCCCACCAAAAACATTAAATGTAAAAAAATGCCAAGTCTCTCGATGCAGTCTTTCCATCGTAAAAAGTTTTGAGATCTCATAGAAGCCAAGTCCTATTCAAAATATTTTGTAGTTATAAATCAACATTTAGTAATTGTATCAATAGTTTTCTTTATATTATAATTATAGTGACTTGGCAATGAGCACAAGAAGAAACAAATAAAACGGCATATTTGTAGGAGTTGAAAGTTACACACACCGCATGCGTAAACATTAATATCACAAAATTAATTTTCTTTTGGTTTATCCGTGTCGTCCCAACCGAATTTCGGCAACGGCAGTCAGTCTTAGTGTACTCTCGATTCATTTACTTTCATAAAGCGATGGCCCGTAAGGTATTCTTAATTATTATATTGGAGCATGTAGTCGGTAGTGACCATCATGATTCACACATAACAAATAATCTGATCACTGGTCTCGTCAGTAACATTTGCACATAATTCCAGGCATCAAGCAGCTTTTAATTTGTGCTCATTGCCAAGTCACTATAATTATAATATAAAGAAAACTATTGATACAATTACTAAATGTTGATTTATAACTACAAAATATTTTGAATAGGACTTGGCTTCTATGAGATCTCAAAACTTTTTACGATGGAAAGACTGCATCGAGAGACTTGGCATTTTTTTACATTTAATGTTTTTGGTGGGATCTCATTTATTTTTTGTAAGTGTATTTCTTTCTTTTTTTTTAGGTGTCATAATTTCTAGGACTTCAGCTACTGCTTTGCTTAGAACCCATTCTCTATCTCTATCTCTTTTGTTTCTTCTCTGAGACTTCGTTACTTCTAATGTAAACAAGCTTAAACTTATATATATATGCATATATATATCTACTAACTTACAAACTATAGCTAAACTAAACTAAATAACACGTAAAGTTCTCCGAATATCAATTATCACTACAATATTTTTTAGTTTCGAAATGGTTTTTCATAGACAGGTGGCGCTATCAAATGAAAATTATCGAATTATTCTGAAGTACTACTTAGACTGCGCTTTGTAACGAAACCATAGCGCGATTCAGACACGTACAACGCCATCTATCGAGCGCGCATACAATATTTATCGCAATACAATGGAGTTTTAGCTTTATTAATTTAATGAATTATGAATTTTATGTATTAATTTGTATTAATGATAGTCTGTGTATTACATTTATATTATTCTTTTCTATTCTATGTATGTATTCATCCAATTGAATAGGTACTTAAACAACGAACAAAGTTAACAATGCAGTCAAAATCCATACATAATGTTCTTGCCAAACCGCAAATATAAAATTGTTTTCTATGGCATATTATTTTTTAATGTTTTTATAATTTTTCCTTTATATGTGGCTAAGGACCTATCTTGGTGCAAAATTTGAAGTTTCTAAGTCTGCTAGAAGTACCTTAGATTTTTGATGATCTGTCAGTGAGTCAGTGAGTGACAAAATGGTGTAACTTTGATCGACCGTAACTCCTAAACCATTAATTCAATTGGCATGTAATTTCGAACTTAAGCTTGTTCTAATGCCTACTATTATTCCCCGAAAAGCTAAACTCCTAGCTTTGTCCACGTCGAAGATACAGGGGGGGCGAAACAGCCGCGAATCGCTTCGAGAAAAGATGGTACGGCCGTGCCCGTTTTGCTCGAGACTTGGCAGGGGCACTGCCGTGCCCTCAGATTAGAGCTAAATATATAAACTCGATACAAATAAGTTTTAAATCTGCTTTCTGAATCGATTTAAAGCTGAAATGCAGGTGTACGTTATGCGACATATTTTTTTTAGAGTAGCAACGTTATTTTATTATGAAATTCGAATTCATGGTAACTTGCTACTGTGCTGCTACTTTTTATTAAAGAAAACCCCAAAGACGACTATAAATCCCGTTACTAAAGTCCATTCCCCGTGGCAGCATCCCTAGCTACCTGCGCTCGCTGGTGTACAGCATGTCGCTGCGCGGGGGGGGGCGGCGGGAGTTCGACTTCCTGTGGGGCGTGTTCCAGAACTCCAGCGACCCCAACGTCAAGAGCCTCGTCATCAACTGTCTGCCCAGTACGCGCGAGGAGGCGCTCATCACCATGTGAGGCATACTTATACTTGATAAATATTGTGTTTAATTGAATCTTGAGTATTTTGGCCTTGTATTTGTACTAGGTCATCCAGAGGACTTTGTCCTGGATAGTCTGATTTGTTAATTTAATCAATCTAGGAGTGAAATTAGTTTCGCGCGATTTTGATTTCGGTTTCGCTTGCATCATATTCCTAAATAAAACCTTGATTTTACAAGCTCAATATTAAATTAAAACATTTATGAATTCAAAATAAAACTAGCTTTTCATAATGGTCAACGACTTTCCCAATTTACAAGTAACTTAACAAACTCAATCATTGACCCTACAAAAAATTACAGGTTACTAGAAAAGTCTCTAACCGAGATACCAAAGCAGTACGCGGTAGCTGCCTGGAGCGTGGAGCCACCGCTAGGGTCCAGGATAGCGCAACAGTTCCTCATAGACAGGTTCGACGAGGTCTACACCAAGTTCACTGACATGGACTCGTTCATGTTCCCCGCTGTGCTCAGCGGGTCCTTCGGGTTCATTACTACGGAGGATGAGCTGGATAGGGTAAGGATCTTTTTAATATAGATTTAGTTTAGGCATAATATAAGTAACCAGGGAATGTAGAGCCCCCGCTAGGCTCGAAATTACACTCGGATATCCGAGAGGTACAGGTCACCACAACAAACCTACTATGTGCGTCGTTTTGTCGATTCTGGACTGTTCTGAACGTGGATGTGGTGTCCATGTGACTAAGAAGATAGTACAGAAGCTTTTTAAGCAAAAGCTGTCTGATTATGTATATGCGAAATTTTAGCAAACCTTACTCCGTAAACCCGTAGGTTTACAGGGCTAAATAACTTTAAAGAACGATACCATTGTAATAAATAGCCTTACTATGTCATCCTGTCTTTAACATCCCGTTTGACATCAGCCAAGACAACATGACGTCATGTTGTCAATCGAAACAAAATTGTATCATGATGATTACCAATAGCAAAACACAACATGTATCATAATAACATGCAGAAGTTAGAAGCCTAACAATGTGTTCTCATTCCAGTTGAAGAGTTTCGCGTTAGAACACAAGGCGCAGCTGCTGCCGATGTCGCAGACGCTGCAGAAGCTGGTGGACACGGCCGAGCTGCGGATACAGTGGGTGCACAAACACGCCGACGAGATCAACCTGTGGTTCAAGGACTTCGTTACTAGTCAGTATACATTTTTTATATCTTTACAGTTGTCATTTTTACTATAGGACTAGTCTATCTTTTCCTATCAGAAAGAGTCATAGGCTCATGCATTATTTAATAAACAAATTCGTCAATTCCTTCAACTTAGATCATTAAGAATGTCAAGCATTACAGAGAATTAAATGTTTTTGGTCGTTAGTGACCGATGCAAACAGACGCATATTGATTGAAATTGATACTTGTGCATTATGAAACACCTTTTTCATACGCAATAATTTAATTGTACAAAATTTTGAATCCTTACAAAATAATGAAACCCAATATTATTTCTTCTCGCTGACAATCAGCGCCGCGACACTGTCCATAGGGTCGCTGCACACGCTGAGCGAGGGCCATTTCGCGAGCTTGTGACGCCTTTTTTTTCTGTCTTGTTCTATTTGTTTCTATTGTTTTATAATGTACGTTTGTTTGAACTTATATTTGCTTGTCTGCATTGCGTCCTATATGCGATATGCGTCATAGCGACGAATAAATGTTTATTCTTTCTTTCTCCCCAGACTACAACGCCACGTCGCCCGCCCCGGCCGGCGCGCCGCCCGCCCCGGCCGGCCCCGCCCCGCCCGTGACGTCACCAGTGCCGCGCCCGCCGCCTAGGGGGGGGGGAGGGGTGGCATACTACTGGGTATTAAGATATTAGTGAAGAGTCTTGAGTCAACAACGTTCAGAGAATCATATTGAAGTCATTCTGTCTTTGTCTTGGTCAACGAGAGGTTTGTTAGGATATTATATTGTTTCTGTCATTCCGCTCAGTCGTGATAGAGATATCATGACGTCATAGTGTCTGTCTTCAATACGAGTGTAAATGACGTTATCAAAAATGTATCGAAAATGAATCGTGTCTCGTGTAGTAAGGTATATGTAGTCAACATATACCTTATCACTAACTTAATATCACTAACAATTTTGAAATATATTGTAAATAATTAAACGCCGTACCATATCTGGGGGTTGAACTGAAAAAAAAAATAAGTTTATTAATGTCTTGTACGGCAAAAAGACGAAATAATTATAAACTTTTTACGTGTTTTCACTTCATTCTACTAAAACAATATTCTTTCAATTTTATCAACAATTTTTTTTAAACCCCTGATATATTAATAAGAAAACATTGAATTGTATTCGTTACCATAGATTATAATTTTAATAAACTGCAACACTCAACAACGTTGCTGTGTTAAAAATAGAGTATACCATAGTTAAAAAATATCGTCATAACAATTAAATTAATAAGTGTTTGTCATTATAATTTAGTTATTTTAGTTGGTATTTATTTAGCAGTATGGATTGCGATATTGAGACCTAAGAAGCGAACTAGTCGCCAACTGTAAGGCAGAACACGCTTAATACAGTCCACGAAACTATTGTCAAAAGCAATTTACTACCAAAAAAAGTTATTTATTTCTTTTCTTCCAAAAATATATTTTACTCTTCCATAGAAATCATAATATGACTTCTATGGAAGAATTGTTCATATAATGAACTACTTTGACCTAATTTTGTTTTCCTTTAATCAGCCTGAATTTTGAAATTGAAATAAGTTTCCTCTCTAAAGAAAAACGTGTTGCTACTACTTGACGCAGAGTTTTATAAACATTCAAGACAACAAGCTGGGTCACAAGCACGTAATAAAAGTTATTTTCTTTCTTTCTTTCTTTCTAACAAGTAGCGGAACAAGCATTTTTTGTATGATACAAATGCTTGTCCTAGGCGGGTCTAAATGTCACGCTATGTGGGTTTAGCGTGGTGATTTATGTAGTTCCCGGCACGGATCTTGAGCGCTGACCTTCACCTACGTAGAAGTGGTTGTTTGTGTCCCTTTTGCGGCATGAGGTGAGCTGAGGGGCGGACACAAGTGCAGGGATTGTCCCGCAGCGCATCGCGACATAACCGTCGCTCGTGATTGGTTAAAATTAGTTCTTTGCTGCAGTTGCATGCATCACAAGACGTCGAGTACGGACAATTGATTGGCGTTTTATTTTACGATGCGCAAAGCGATCCCCACTCTTCCGCTGAGCTCTCAAGATCCGTGCCGATACCTATACCACTCGGCTATCCGTGTAGTCTAGCACTTGATTTTTCTTATTTAGTTAATCCCTTTATGCAGGATGAGGTTTATTTCAGGCCTTAATTCAGTCGCGTCTTTCTTTATAACTTTCCTCATTTTCTTATTGTTGCTGCTGCTGTATGTTTCATAAACAGCTGAAGCATAAAACAGCTTTTTTGTGGGGTGTATTAAGTGTTTTATAAATATTACTTCTTATTTCATTGTTATACTATCTAAATAGTATTTATAATATTGTAAATACTCTATATTTACATTCTTATGCTTGTATACAAAACTTCGTTTTGGTGATCTTAAATGTATTGTGTAAAAATGTACTCTAAAAGCTACCATTTCTTTATGTATGTAAAGAAATCATTAAATATTTTTCACAATTTGCCATCTTATTAAACACTGTTATAATATTTTTATTTCATGTATTTATTTTGTTTTTTTTTTCTGTTCATTGTATAAACGGCAGTATGTTTGAAGATTGCATAAATAGATTAAAAATATATCGCTACAATGCGATAAACTTAGTGCAATTTCGTTTTAAAACTATTTTTTAATTATGTCACATTTAAATACGGTTTTCTAGATTTTAACACATCTCTATAATTTAGAAATAATAAATTGTTCGTAAGTATTTGTGTAGTTATAAATTTATATTTTTTATAATATTTAAACTTTGCCAAATTAGATAGCGCGTTTGCAGTCAAAGCTTACATTATGTCACAAAATAAATTTTATCGAAATTATTGTACTTATTGCTTTTAACGTATAAATTATTACCAAAAAAATATACAATTTAATTTTGTGTTTAAGCATCATTATTTAGTTTTAGTACAAATAAACTAAATTAACTTTTGCGATAGCAAAAAAATAATTTTGTTTAAATATATCATATTTTCTTTTCACATTTCAATTATACGGGCCTGAATTCTTGAAACGTTAAATCAATTCATTCAAGGATTCAAAGTGCCATTTGTGTGGAGAAAAAAATCTTAGACAAGACAAAGTTAAATAAATTATTCAAACAGTCCAAAACTTAAACACTAAAAAAGATATAAATTGAAGTTAGTACCCAAGTAATAAATAAATTAAATAGAAAGATTTAAAAAATACTGCCATATATCTTTCTAAATCAAATATGGAATCTCACTTCAAAAGTTATTCCATAGAACATTATTACTTTTTTTTTAAACCCTGTTAGTGGCAAAAGTGTTTTGGTATTATGTAAAATCATGTATAATAATTAATAACTTTTAAATAGAAATAAAGTAAATAAATTTTAATATACGTCTTACATTCCTTTTGTCGTTTGTATGTATTTTGTACTGTAAGCAACAAAATTATTTTTGTAATAATTATTTTAGTCAAATTCATATTTATAATTGTTTGTTTCTGTAGTGCGTAGCTTTATTTAAGATACAATATTGTAGATTAATTATAGATCTCTGAGTCTGTTTTATTTTTTGTTTAAATAAATGATTTTGTTGCTTAGTGTACACCATTTATATAATTGTTCCTATTTATTATTTAAAGTTCGAATTTAGATAATTTTATTTGTAATATTTGTCAAAACTTTTATTATAAGTGTTTGCATGAAGGCTTAATGTTGAATAAATAATTTAATTATTATACATTGTTTACATTTCTTAAATAATTATCTTTAGGACCGATATGCAAGTAGATAGCGTCGACTAAACTTTTGTAGTAATTATGATTCATACAAAAGTAAACCTTATTGCTGCGGTAAAAAGTGCGTTTAACTCAAATTCTCAAAATGACACTTATACCCATTATCCATACACTGACTTGTGATTCAATAAATTGGAAGATTTAAAACTGCCAAAATATATTCAATCAACGTACATCCCTATAGCAGTCTATTGCTGAACTTGAGTGCAATAAATCCCCCAAGTTGCATCAAATGAAACGAAATCCATCATTCATCAAACGAAATGCGAATTGCAAAAAATATTAATTCAAGGTATATCAATCATATCACTAATACCTGATTTTTGTTCATTTCGAAAACAATTAAATATTTTTTTATAACACAAATTTTTCATCAGTTCTTCAGGGTCAGTAAAGCTAGGTCAGGCAGGTCAGTCGGTTACCTAAATAACAAACGCGAGACCAAATCGACGTGACCTGATTATTTCCCGCCCTATTTACAACAGGCATTCAGGTTAACAGGTTACAAGTGAGAGTGAATGAAAGTGCATGCAACTCATTCATGGATCCAATGAAGGAAAAGAAAACAATCTAGTCGGCGAAGAGAGAGTTGTGTAAGCGAGAGAGCACGATACACTGTGTAGGACGGCTTCTCGCTTAGAATTGTAACGAGTATGTGATGTCAGGCCACTGGGTCTTAATAAAATTAAGAATTAAATATGAATTTTCAGGCTGTGATTCGGCCATAGTTCTGAAATATTGGATGTTAGTCATTTAAAATGCATCTTAAAAGCTTTGTTTTTTGATTAATAGATAGCGTTAGTGTACTGAATGTTCTACTGGGCAAATAAGCAATCTAAAGCTCATTTGTTCAACTGAAACTTAAGTACAAGTACAATTACAACTTATTAACTTGCGCAGGTTATCCAATAACACACAAATACCTCATCTTAAAATACTAATAAACAATTTTTATTTTGTAACAGTGTGACGCTAACTTATTTATTTTGTAATTCATTCGTGAGATGGCGCTGTAGTTTTGAAACGTTACGGTAATTATAATAAAACCAAAACCGAATCATACTGCCTTCGACTATGTTTTCAATACCTTTAAAATATCACTATTAGTTACCAGAGAGGTTCATTTAAGCGCTGTAACGCCTTCCATCATGAAGTGTAATACACACTTTGAAACTTTATCTTTACTGATTGTTTAATCCATTAGTTAAGTTTATATAACAAAGAAATAAACATAAAACAAAAGCCTACAGAACGGCCTTGCATTGCTATTGATTAATATGTAACTATTTTAAATGTTGTCACCCCACACATGCCACACTTCCCCCTAATTTTCATTGCAATGGCAGCACTGAGTCAGCGCGAAAATCAATAATCTGCTTGTAAACAAGCTGACCAAATGTAGGGCAAACAAGACTCGTACAATTTTCATGTTCCACAATTATTGTTTCTTGTAATAATTTGGTTTAAATACTTTGTTTTTATTTGAGAGTGATAGGATAGCGTTGTATATAAGGATGGATACCGCAAACGTGGGTTACTCGTACCATTTGCCATCGGGCGGCTGGAACTATAAGATACGCAACACATTATCCCAATTTAGTGATTTATTCAGCGATTTTAACAAATATATCGCTCCGGCATATCATCATGATCGGTGTGAAAGGTATATAATATGAAGTTTACGTTTTTGCGTTGTTGTTTTTACGTCATTTGTTTTAATTATTTTCACGTGTGTTTCAGATCAGTACCAATGAGGATGTATTCCATGCACAAAGGGGAGTTCGTGATGGTTTTTATAGCGTTTTTAGCTTGTTTTGGCTTGGGTGTATTTATTGGACTGGCTGGTAAGCTTATATTTTTTTAATAACATAAGTACTGCTACAGTATTTCTTAACAGTGACTCTGCATTATAGAGCTTAAGCATAATGTCAAATTAAACTTAGCGCTATTTAGAAGCCGCGAATTGTAAAATGCTATAAATGTATAAATTATTTCTACTATTTATTCTACCTCGCAAAAACTGTTGAACCGATTACATTTTAATCAGCTGATGAGGCTTTTGTATAGTAATAGAACTCATAACATTAATATTTTCATAGACTTGAATATGACTTTCTTGAAGATTTTATTGCCCCTTACATTACCTCGCATTACAGTAACCTATTAGTTAAAAATGTGACTGGTCTACTCCCGATCACGTTGTCATATAAAAAATTGTCACTTGTTACTTTAGACATTTGTCGAAAAAAAAATCATATATCAATATCCATTTTTACCGCCAAACCGCCTTCCTTGAGTTTTCATTTGATCGTAGACTTGCTGATTTTTAAACTCTCCCGCAATGAGTAGATAATTCAATACTTGTGTCGCGGAGAATTTACAAACATTCAAGTCACATTCACAGAGACTTCCTTGAGACAGTTAGTTTTATTTGTAGGGCCATCACCAACGATGATGACGTCAATCGCGGCGTCGTCAACCCTCAGCAACATGAGTAGCATCCACCAGGGCCCCTTCCACCTGCACAGCTTCGCGCTGGGGACGCGCTCGCAGCAACTCTGGTTATACGCCGAGATACTCACTAATAATGATGATGGTACGATTTTGGTCTTTAACTGAATGTACTTAAATACCCGTTTGGTTAGCGTGTTTTGAAATAATGAAAGTGGGATTAGGATTTCATTTTTTATAGTATTAAAGTTATATTAGTTCGGTAGTTGTTTAATACTATAAATGCCGTGATTCCCCAAATATTACATTCAAACGGGATACAAAATCAAGGTATTTTGTGGCTACATGTTTTGTTCCAAATCAAGATATGCAGATGATATCTGATGGCCGAAAAAATAGATTCTAAGATTTCCCGTTCTTAAAACTTCCTTCAGCATTTTCGAAATGTTGGTAATCAAATATCCAAACACTTTTGTTTTTCAACCTTTTCCTCGTTGTGTGTATGTGTATGTTGCACTAAAATATTTAATGTATCTAACCTATGGGGGATTTAAGGCACATATCGAGTTGTGACACGTAAACATGCAATTTACTAAAATTATTGTTTTAGAGGAAATATTCGACAAGAGCTTCCAAGTTAGTATTTCAATAGAAGGAGTGCTGTCAGATCACAGCACGGAGGAAATTCTATCTGAGAATGAGTCTCCGAACAGGTAAAGAACATTCATTGAACGTATTTTCGAAAAATTTGGGAAAACTATCCACTTGGACTACGTCGGCTGTCGGTTTTGATTTTCCCAAAATTTCCGAAGGTCATAATATAACTAGATTTACTTTAATAGCTTTTGTGAAATATGTTTTAGAATTGTTCGTATGAAATATTTGCGAAAGTCATGATGGCTTTAAGGTTTTATAGACGGATTTGTATGCACGGAGTTGCAGGTCCGATACCCAACCTAGAAAAGTAAAGTAGTCATTTTTTAAGTTATTAAACTTTTTTTCTTGATTATTACAAGGCATCCCGACAAACGATAAAAAGAAACATCGTGGGGAAACCTGGATTCCAAATATATTTGAAATCGGCAACCTGTAGGTATCTAGGGTGGTAATCAATACTCAAACCTTCCCTGTTGGGGAAGTCCCTTATGTCCAGTATTGGGACATTTATAGGCTCGTATTATAATATTTGCGATAGTGCGACTTGTTGATGAGAGGGCCCACATCTTCAGTTAAGACCGTTCATATTACTGGATGCACTTCACTGCGTAGGACGGCATGCGGCATTTCCCTGTCACAACTACAGCCGACTTACTGAAGACGTGGTCTCCTCAAAAAAGAACTCATTTTGCAGATATCATGTATCATAGAAGTGGTAATTTCCCTAGTTTTAAGATTAACAATATGTACTAACATCTATTTTTTTTTCCAGGACCCAGCACTTAAGATGTAAGAAGCGCGTGTGCGAGGAGGTCCGCTTGTTACACTTAGGGATGGTGGACTACACGCATTACGTCATCAATGTTAACTTCTTTGGCCTCCAGGAATTTCATAAGAGATACTATATTAGAGAAATTATATTCTATGTGAGTTAACCTTTTTACTGTTTTGGTAACATTCGTAGTCCGTTAGAAACTGGGGTTGCTTTCCCAAAAAGGTATCCCCAGATAAATCGATGACGGTTTTCCAATTTGTTGCCTAATTGTTTTGGAGGGTTGATATTTTTTTAAGACTTCCTGCAGTTTTCTACTTAATCCTCGGGTTTTATTAAGTCACATACTCAAAGGGGGTGTCCTTTGAGTTGGAGGGGGTTGCCGAACAAAATCACAAAATAGCCTCTCAATTTAATTGAGGCATCGAAAACTTTTCGTTATTTGTGCAATGTTAGCCTTTAGCGCCTTTAGCGGTACCAAATTCAGTGGTTCCTTCCATTTCTTTTAGTAGGTATATAAGATGTATGTTTTTGTTCCAGTTTAAGACGTACAACCCAGCCTTCACACAACTAGAAACATGGTTCCGATTTATATTTGTAATGACGTCATTCATCATGACCGTGAGTATTTCTTCGTAATTTCTTTTTAGTTAGGATAATTTATCCATTCTGGTATTATGTATCTTATATGAATTCTTAGATCAGGCCTATTGCACTTGTATAAGCAAGATGCAGCTATGCGCCGTGTAGTGTACTATCTCACTTATAAAATATAGATGACGACAACATTTTTCCATCCTCCGTCATTCAATTTAATGAGTAAAGTCTCGCAACCGTGAATTGATCAAATTATGGCGAATGGAATTTAAGCGTGACGTCACTTCTATGTATAGATTTTGCTAAGTCGACTGCGTCACGTCGTTTCGTCACAAGCGTCTTTCTCTAAAGCAGTTTATCTTTTTCAATATTAATTCTGATAAAGGCAAAAATATGTGGCAAAAATATGTGTAATATTTTTTAATTATCTATCTACCGACTTAAATTATTTTTCCTTTAATAGGTACCCAGTCGTTATCTCCACACCAAGATTCCCGGTTTAGCAGCTATTTAGCTATAGTTCTAGATTATAACTTTGCTTTGTTTTTCAGTTCTGGTTTGCATACGCGCTCCGCAAGTATCCGCCCCCAGACTGGTCGATAGAACAACAATGGATTTATATTTTACTTCCACTTCTATTGACTTTTAATGGTACGTATTAAAACTATATTAATAATTGTTGATAGAAGCCACTATACAATACGAAGATATCTATTGTTGACTAGCCAGTTGGTCTAGTGGTTATAAGTGGCCCTGACTGCTATACTGAAGGCTGTGGGTTCGATTCCTACCCAGGACAATTGTTTTTGTGATGAGCACGATGATTTGTTTTGTCTGGGTGTAATTTATCTATACCATGAATGTGTAGTGCATGAATGAATGTCTAGTACATGATATTATTATAACCTTTGCTTAGTACTTTCTTGAGACTAGATGGCGTCGTATGAAAGTTGTGGAAATTGACTCAATGCCTTTCAATTTTGACTATTCAAAATCCCTCGTTATTCTGACTGATTAAACGAAGCCACAGCAATGCATTATAAAACTATTCTTTTCTATACACAAAGAAGGGCGTGGTCATAAAAAATATAGCGCCATCTCTGTTCATGACTCAACAACTATGGCTACTACTTAAATACCTACGTCATGATACGAGACCTCCGAACTTACCAATCATCATTCAGACAGGTTTATAATCTAGTGTGGAAACGAGACACATGTACATGTAGAGTATAGTCATGTCTCGCTTCCACGGCCAAATAAGCCTTAAAAAAGTGCATAGTACAGGGGTAGGGCGCGATTATCTCGGACCGGTTTCGTATTCGCTGCGCTGTACACTAAGATTGTAGTGTGAGGTGTGACGGCTGCTTGAGTCATGCGCCTTGGATCATCCTACGTCTGCCCACGTATTTAGGAATAAAGAAATTTTATATCGCAGTAGCGTGAATAGATCGTGACGTCAAATGTAGTGAGGGGATTATGTTTCGATGTACTGATAAAATAGTTTATAGGTTTTAGTCAAATAATAAATGAGGAAAATAGTTTCGATATTGCAAACTGTAGTAGCATTCTTTACGTTTTTGAATACAATGCGCATAGATAATATACATAATATATATCCTTTTGCACATCTTTAGGGCTTAAATCGATAAATCAATTCAAATATCTAGGAGAAAAGTGGATGAAGCAACTAGCAATTCCAGGAGGAGCAATGATGGGCATGTGTATCAGGCTATCTTATTGCCTATGCATATCAGAATTATCAGAAAATTACATATTAAAACAGTTGCTGGAATTTAGACCTGCAACTATGTGCATAATAATTCAATCTTTGAAACCCTAGTTCACATAAATACTTAGACCTTTGTTTAGTCCTAGCTACCGCATTAGGATAAGTAACCTGCAATTGTAGATTAGTGTGATAATTAAATAAATAAATTCAGACGGAATTTTGTTTCGCTAGGATCACAAAGAAACTTCTGTTTTTGTATATTGTGTATTTGTAGCATTTTGATCTTTAAAATAATTCAGTTAGTGTTCAAAATAAGATACTTACCTACTCTTTGGATAACAAAAGTAGCGAACCATTACCATTGTCTATTTTGTAAATTATTATTAATCTTACAACCCAATGCATTAGAGTACAATTTCGGGTAACTCGCAAAATCACGAGAAACCGCCCCATCGTTCTTCACAATCCAAAAATAGACATGGATCCAAGACCGAAGTGGTTTAACCCTTTTTAAGCTTTTTTTACATACTAACTCATTCACAAGCTTTTATGGAACTTGGCTAGTTTTTATCGATATTAATCTGAGAGCTTGGCCAATAAAATAAAAATATTTTCTCGATATGTGCATGGCGCTGTAGCTCGTCGCCATGTTGCAATTTCGCGGCAAAAACTGACAGACCGCGTCTCTTGTTAAGTTTTAACGGATATAGGTCCACGTGTGATTTATACCAATGGTTTCTCTATAATGTGGAGGGAAAGTAGTGGAGTGTATGGTGAAAATATTAAATATACATTTACTATACCTACTTATCCATTTAGTTACTTTGTTGTGTGACAACAACTACTGGCATGAAATAGATAGAAATCTAGATTTCTTTGTTAGCGTGTCTACTTAGCTTACATGCTGAATAGTTAGAGCAAAATGAAATGAACAACAATTTAACAATAAAAATTTATACTCGAAGACAAAAGATCACTATTCTTTTGGAGATCAACTACAAAGCCTCAAACAGACAAAATATCTCTCAATTATTTAACAATGTTTATTTAATTCATAATTTATTGAGTTTAGGTATAAGCTTATTTCATTGTTCACACTCGAACCTTTTTTTTGCCATGTTTTTTCCAGATCCCCTATTCCCGCTTAGGCTAATCCCGGGCGCGCATTTCTCTACCTTTTTGGGAGAGGTCGCTCAAACTTGTTTCCTCGGAGTCGTCTTGCTTTCTTGGGTGTCACAGTACCATGGGTTAAGACAGGTATGTAAATCACGTTACAATGTTTTTTTGAAAGATATCGTAGACCATGATCTGGGGGCCTTATTTTATGGAAGGAGGGGGTATCTTTATGATCTTCATGGATACTTACCTCATCGGAGAAGGGAGTAGGTAGTTTGAGACTCTTACTGACTTAACCTGAACCGCCGTGCACCTACTTATTCGTTTTTACCGCTGCGTGATGAATTGCTACGCATACCACGACGACCATAGGGTTGAATCTGGTAGCCTGTTACCACTTCCGTACTTATGCAGTTGTTTAGGAGAGACGTCGCACTATACCGTGCAGAATGCGTCTGCAACTGCAATAATGCTACATTGGGAGATAGTAACAGAACCTTCATATTTTCCCAAAATATGGTATCATCGGCCATCAGAGAGAATACCTAGAGTTTTGCTGACCTACCTAATTAACCAACCTTTATTGTCCCTCTGCAGGAGAAGCTTAAGTAAGTTAAATATAAGTAAATGAAACTATTTCTTCCTTTTCAGAATGACAGAGGAGTTGTTTCGTTCTACCTGAGCAAGCAAGCGCTGGTCATCTCCGTGGTGGTACCAGGCATCATCCTAGCTTTCTGGCAGCAGTACGATGGCTTTTTCGATCCCACTAACAATTATATGATGAACCCCAACTACCCCGTAAGTGGACTTTCCTCCTTCATAAAGAATTAGAACCGTTTTCAAAATTCTGGTTGCTATACGTATAACTGAACCTATGTCTAACTGAACGATACTTACGACAGGATCATCATCATTATAACATTACATTAGACACCTGACTAGGAGGAGCTCGTGGCTGTGCTATAACCGCATAAGTGATTCGATCACAGATTAAGCTATGCTTGACGTGGTTGGTCCGTAGATGGGTGACCATCTTTGTCATAGCGAGTTCCTCCGTGTTTCGGAAGGCACGTTAAATTGTGGGTCCCGGCTGTTATTCCTACATCTTTGACAGTCGTTACAGGTAGTCAGAAGCTTGAAAAAGTCTGACAGCCAGTCTAACCAAGGGGTGTCGTGTTGCCCAGGTGACTGGGTTGAGGAGGTCAGATAGGCAGACGCTCCTTGTAAAACACAGTTACTCAGCTGAAACCGGTTGGACTGGTAGCCGACCCCAACATAGTTGGGAAAAGGCTAGGCCGATGATGATTAGACACCTGACACCTAAAAATGATGCGTCTGCTTTTAATAGGCATACAATTTTGCCCATATTACTTCTAATGTCATATTTCTTGTTTTCAGATCGTGAAACTATGGTTCTTCAGTTCGATTGTAGTTTACTTCTTATATTTACTTATTCTAATCATAAAAGCTTATAGCGATTTGAGGAATATGCCGTTTTTTGGTAAGTTCTCTAACTCTCTAACTCCCTAACTCTAGACTCTTAGGAACTTTACTAGACTCTTGGTTTATGGGTTATTTTTCTTTTACTCCGAGTATGTTGTTACATATGATTATAAATATTTGTGTTGTCTGTGGTTAAGTGAGGAGCGACGCGCCAGATTTGGAATGGCGGCAATTGAAAATAGAAGCTTGAACTATGCAAACGTCTATTATTTATCAGTGGCGACGAGGATAACGGAACGATATTCGGTGCAGAATAAAGTCTTAAATTATTGTGGTATAGTGCTTTGGGGGTGATTAAAAATGTCTGTTGGGAAAGTTCGAGATTTTGACATAAAAAATGGGAATTGGTCGGCGTACGTCGATCGTCTCGAAATGTATTTTGTTGCTAACAAAATAGCGGAAGATTTGAAGTTACCAACATTAATAGCTCTTATCGGCGAACCGGCTTATGAGTTACTGTCTACTTTGGCGAGCCCGAGAAAACCATCAACCCTGAAATATAAAGAAGCGGTGGAATTACTGCAAGCACATCTACAGCCGAAACCATCAATTCTCGCGGAGAGGTATAGGTTCCGACAAAGACGCCAATCAGCGGGAGAAACGATAGCTGATTACGTGGCAGATTTGAAAAAGATGTCACGTTATTGTGAATTCAAGATCAATTTAGAAGAAAATTTGAGGGATCAGTTTGTGTGCGGGTTACGTAGCGAATATATACGTCAGAGGTTATTCGCGGAAGATAACATAGATTATCAAAAAGCGCTAGTATTAGCCAATACTCTGGAGGCAGCTGAGCGGGACGCCGGGGCCGTAGAGGGAACGCAGGAACAAACTACCAGCCGGGAACTAAGCGAGAGAATACACAAGTTGGAACTCAATAAATGTTCAGCCTGCGGGGTCAACGGTCATGGGGCACATAACTGTAGGTACAAGGAGTTCGAATGTAGTTATTGTGGACAACCTGGCCATTTACGAAGAGTTTGTAGAAAAAAAGAATTTGATCGTCGCATAAAATCTACGATTTCAAACCGCGGGAATAATGGCGCGCGAGGAAGGTCACGTAGAGGACGCGTGATCGGGTCGAGCGCCTACGGAGCGGGTGTATGGCGGAGCGGCAACATGGCGCGCGGGGGGCGCAGCAACGCTCGCACCGCACGCAGCAACGACGTTACCGACGCGGCGTACTGGCTGAGCGAGCCAGCGATGGATGACAACTCCGGCTCGGAGCAAGACGTTGAGGGTACAAACGAGGAACCGATGTATCAAATGTCACTAACCAACTATAAACCGGTGTGTATAAAGCTTCTAATTAATAATAAAACCTTATCGATGGAGATTGATACAGGCTCTGCGTTATCCTGTATAAGCAAGTCTACGTATAAGGAGCATTTTAAAGAATTACCTTTGAAACCATGTAAAATGAAAGTAAAATTTTATGATGGCTCTGTCATTCAACCAATAGGGTATTTAGAGACTGATGTGCAATATATGAAAAATATGAAGAAACTAGATCTCTATGTGATCGATAAGGGTACTACTAATTTACTAGGTAGACAATGGTTATCGGAATTGAATATTGAGATACCAAAATTTACTAGATGTAACCACATTAAATTATGTAAAAATAAAATGTTTAACGATATCATTTCCAGACATGACAACCTATTCGATGGCACGTTGGGCAAATATACCGGTGAAGAAGTCAAGTTATGCGTGCGGGATGGGACCGAGCCAGTATTTTGTCGAGCGCGCCCCGTGCCTTATGCATTGCTGGCGCGGGTCAATGCTGAGTTAGACGCGATGCTGCGCGCCGGCGTCATCGAGCCCGTTGAACGGTCCGACTGGGCCACACCGCTAGTTATAGCGAGGAAGGGAGACGGTGGAATACGCTTATGCGCGGATTATAAGGTGACACTTAACAAGGCTTTACTGGTTGACAGGTACCCGGTCCCGAAGGTAGAGGACTTATTTAGTAATTTGAGTGGCAATCATTATTTTACTAAGCTAGATTTGTCACAGGCTTACAATCAATTAATTTTGGATGAAACTTCTCGGAACTACACAGTAATTAATACACACAGAGGACTTTTTAAATACAATCGCCTCGTTTATGGTCTCTCTTCCAGTCCGGGCATTTTTCAAAAGTTCATGATGAATCTCTTTAAAAACGTGCAGGACGTAGTCATATTCTATGATGATATTTTAATAAAGAATAAGTCATTAGAATCTCATTTAGAAAGAGTTGAACAGGTTTTTAGTATTTTAGAGAGGAATGGGTTGAAAATAAAAAAAGAAAAGTGTGAGTTTATGGTAGGCCAAGTAAAATATTTAGGATTCATAATTGATAAACATGGCGTACGGGTAGATGCAAATAAAATAAAACCGATCCTATCTATGCCCGACCCAACTAACGTCTCAGAGTTGAAGTCTTTTCTCGGTATGGTTAATTTCTATGGAAAATTCATTAAGAATTTGAGTACTCATATTACACCACTTTACGAATTACTTAAGAAAGGTAAACATTGGCAATGGACTAAAACACATAGATATGTGTTCAATAAAATTAAACAACTTCTATGTAGTACTGAAGTATTGACACACTTTGACATATCGCTGGAGAGCATAGTAACATGCGACGCGAGCGCACGCGGGCTGGGGCCGTGCTGGCACAGCGCGCGTCTGACGGCAGCGAGCGGGTTGTGGCGTACGCATCGCGGGCGCTCACTGCCGCGGAGTTACACTACAGCCAGATACATAAAGAAGCCTTGGCTATAATTTTCGCGGTAGACAAGTTTCATCAGTATCTTTATGGCAGAAAGTTTACACTACGTACAGATCATAAACCGCTGGTCACAATTTTTGGGCCCCATGCAGGAATACCGAACACGGCGGCGAGTCGTTTACAGCGGTGGGCCATTAAACTATCAGCTTACGATTTTAATATAGAGTACATTCGATCAGATAAAAACACGGCAGATATTTTGTCTAGGTTAATTAGCACTCATAAAGAAGGGTTATTAGTGAAGAATTAGACACACCTGAACAAACGTATTTACACTTTGCCGCGGAAGCATTGTTATTAGATTATCAAACGTTAAAAAAAGAAACCGTTTCGGATAGTGTATTGAGCAGAGTAGCCAGATATATAAACGATGGCTGGCCGGTCGAGGTCGAAATGAAAGAATTAAAACCATATTTTAACCGTAGAAAGGAATTATATATTGAGCTAGGGTGTGTAATGTGGGGACATAGGCTAGTAATTCCTAGTACGTGTAGGAATAAAGTGATCGCTGAGCTTCATGAGAGTCACATGGGCATAGTCAAAACTAAATCGTTAGCGCGAAGTTACGTATGGTGGCCGGGAATAGACGAGGCACTAGAGACAGCATGTTGCAGCTGCACCGTGTGCGCTGAAGTGGCGGACGCACCACCTGCGCATGCGCCCCGCGCCTGGCCGTGGCCAGATCGACCGTGGACCAGGATACACGTAGACTTCTTAGGACCGGTAGCCGGTCTTACTTATCTAGTGGTAGTCGATGCACATTCAAAGTGGATTGAAGCTATTAGAATGCTGAGCACCACATCGCAAGCGGTAATAAAAGAATTACGAGAGATGTGGGCGAGATTTGGGTTACCTAAACAATTGGTTAGTGATAATGGCCCTCCGTTTTTCAGTGGAGAATTTCAGCAATTCTTAAATAATAATGGTATAGAACATATATTTTCGGCACCTTATCACCCAGCTTCTAATGGGGCAGCGGAAAACGCTGTTAAAATTTGTAAAAAGAGCATTAAAAAGGCGATTAAATCGAAATCCGACGTACACTCCACATTGTGTCGTTTTCTGCTGGCGTACAGAAACACACCACACTATACAACCGGGGAAAGCCCCGCCAAGATGTTATTAGGGCGCAACTTGCGCATGCGGTTAGATTGTTTGAAACCAGACCAGAAGGCACTTATTAGAGCTCGCCAAGAGACAGTAGAAGCTACATCGAGTGGCGTCACAAGACAGTTTAATCCGGGGGACCTTGTATGGTTCAGAGAATACCGTAGCTCAAACAAGTGGTCTGCAGGGACTGTTATAGAGAAAACAGGTAGTACAGATTATAATGTTAAATCTATCCACGGCACTGAGGTGCATAGACACATTGACCAACTAAAACCAAGAGTGATAAATAGGACAGCTAGGCTAGTAGATGCAAACTTTAGGAACTTTCAACCAGTTCAGCCTGTTAAGAGCTCTCGCTCTTCTCTCGTGTTTCCTTCGGACAATAATCGAGCGCCGAACACAGAACCGGACCGGACAAACGGAACCAGCTTGACGAAAGCATTGGTCGAGGAAACATCCCGCACGCAAACAGACGGAAGTGATTTGGTTACAAGTGAACCCTTGTCAACGTCAAGTGTACCTTTAAATATGCCCAAGGTGCAGGAGACGGGTAGTCCTAGGGTTCCTATTACTCGGGATATACGAACTAGTAATCGTACACGCAAACCGGTTAAGAGATATGGGTTTGATGATGATTGAAGTAAGAAAATATATTATAAGATTGTTAAGATTATTATTGATATGTTGTTTAATATAATTTAGTAAGTAAGTTTATCTGTAATAATTAAGGGTGGAGGTGTTACATATGATTATAAATATTTGTGTTGTCTGTGGTTAAGTGAGGAGCGACGCGCCAGATTTGGAATGGCGGCAATTGAAAATAGAAGCTTGAACTATGCAAACGTCTATTT